>NC_042633.1:36486646-36598325 GCF_901001135.1 Rhinatrema bivittatum
AGAGACCCTGCATCTATTCCTGAATAATGTTACCTATAAGAATGGAAGAGAGTCTGCATCTATTCCTGTATAATGTTACCTATAAGAAAGGAAGAGACCCTGCATCTATTCCTGTATAATGTTACCTATAAGAATGGAAGAGACCCTGCATCTATTCCTGTAATAATGTTACCAATAGCCTGAGAGTGCCTGCATCTATTCCTGTATAATGTTACTAGAAGATGGAAGAGACTTCTGCCAACACAGCATGCAGGACTCCTGCTCTATTCCTGTATATGTTACCTATAAGAAAGGAAGACCCTGCATCTATTCCTGTATAATGTTACCTATAAGAACGGAAGAGACCCTGCATCATTATTGTAAATGTTTGCCTATAAGGGGTAAAACGTTCTGCCAAAACAACGGAGACTCCTCCGCCTCGATTCAGTCTCCTCAGGAATTACAAGCACTATGTAAAGGGGAGAAAAATAACCAGAGAGCATATAAGTCAGTCAATACAATAAAATGGCAGCTAATTTGTTAAATTGAACTATTAACCAGTCCTTTCAGCAGAGCATAGAAAGTATATACATGGTGAGTTTATTTATATGCAAGTTTGGGTTGTAAGTTCATATCATTTATGGTGTGTGCATGTGTGACTGGTGCCTATATAATGTGTGTGGTAGTATGTGTGTGGTATGTATGGTTTTTGTATTTTTATGTATATATCTATCTATATATGTGTGTGGTATAATATGTGTGCTTTGTATTTTTATGTATACATTTTACACTGGTTGTGTATATATCTATATATATTTGTGTGCACACCTTCCTCTTCTATGTTGTCAATGATTGTCCTCACTCCAAACTTCTTGTAGCACCTGCGAGTCTTGGGTGGGGGCATCAATCCTTTTCTCCTACTTTAATAAAACTGCTGAATGAAATGGGGGTGGGGGGTGCAGAAAGCAGTAAGTTGGCATATTTTTGTCCCCTAAATAAGGTGGGGGTTAAAGATGCTTGGGTGTTTGGTTCTCTTTTTGCCTTTTAGGCATCTGTGTTTGGATTCTTTGCTGATTCCTTGTATCTGTATCAGGGTTTTATAATATTTGTATCCTCATCTGCTTTAGGATGGTTTTCTGGGAAATGGGATCTCAGATCTGACAGTTAGTAGTGTAAGCAGAGGCCGTGTATGACATTACACTTTTTACTGGTTCTTGCATGTACAACCGACTGCAAACACAAACCCCCAGGATCAGATTCCCCTCCACTTCTCTCTTTACTGAACCTGAGGGTCCGGTTAACATGGAAGTGCAACAGGATCTTGGGCCATCCATTGCCTTGTCTGCTTTCAGCCAGGGCTTGAAGTTCATTAAACGTATTTGAATCATTTTTTATTTCCAGCCCAACACCATTTACAGGCTTAAACTAGTTTTTACATGGGTAAATCTGCTTTAGATCCTCATTGTCAATAATTGTATCTACATTAAGTGCACTGCACAGGTAAATAACTTAGAAAACTGCTCCTATAGCATCTTACACTGACATGCTCAACTCACCTGTTAAATGGTTGATTTTAGGGCTTGAAGGGTGATCTTTGCAGCGGTGATGGGGTATTTTAGTGCAGATGAACATGTGTAATGCAATCTGGTCAGGGCCTCACATAGCTAATCTCGCATCCTTTTACCCCAGTACTGTATGAGCTTTCCAGACCAAGCATCAGCTCCCTTCTTCTAAAGACGTGACCTGGATGCTCTCCAAAGCTCATGTAGAATGATATAGTTCCTGGTGTTGGTCCAAGAAAGGTGTCACAGCTTAGGGAAATGGCTTTATTATTCAGGACTAGAACACTACTTGTTCTAATATAGTTATATTTGTCCAAATTCTAATCCTATCACTGACACCTATATCCCCAAATCCACTCCATGGGAAACCCACGCTCACTACTATCAACCAATTACTCACCCAAATGAAACCTTGCCGCCCTGATACTTCCAAAACCAAACTTCTAATCATATCCCAACCAAACTAAGTCAAATGACCCTTACTGACTTAAAACTCCACTGGCTACTCATAAGCTTTAGAATCTTACACAAGACTCTCACCATCATTCACAAAAGCATTCACAAACAGATCCCTATCAATCTTCCATGCCCACTCACTAACCACAGCTCGAGACCTATCAGAGAAGCCTACAGGGATCACTAAGCACCCTCCCAACCAAATCCACCTTTCTTGCAGCCACCAGAGAAGGAGCCCTCTAATAGCAGGGCCAAACATCTGGAGATGCCACGCCCCCCCTGATCTAAGACAATAACCCTGTCTATTGATGTTCAGAAAAAAAAATTACTTGGCTTCCCTTAATTCAGGGCCATCTCAATTATAAGATATTGCCCTGCTAGGTCAGACCAAGGGTCCATCAAGCCCAGCATCCTGGGCTTGATGGACCCTTTATCCAGTGCTCTCCTTCACAGATATTTGAATGGATTAGTTTGCTATAATTAGAGTTATCTTCTGCTATTGGCTCCTCTTCCCCCCAGTTCTAGTACCCCTGTTTTATTTGTAACTTTTGCCTTCCTCTATGTTTTGGATAACCTTATTATCCTGTTGTTTCTTTGTAACAGATATCTATATTATGAATGTTGGTATAAAAAGCACTAAATAATAAATCCTAACTACCCATAGCTCAAGAGGTAAGAGACCTAGGTGTAATCTTGGACAAGCAAACTAAATCTAAAAAATTCATTAATTTGACATTAAAAGACTGCTATATTAAACTACATGTACTAAAAAAATTAAAACCCCCTCCTAGCAGCAATGATTCCTACCATCCTTCAAGCATTCATCTTCTCCAAGATAGACTACTGAAACTTTATACTACTGGGACCAGCCCAACCACAACACTCAAACCCTCCAAATGCTACAAATTTCCATTGCCAGAGTCCTCACAAACATCACTCCCATGGCTCCCAGTGCAATTCAGAATCCTCTTCAAGGGTCTTACCACAATACACAAGATCATTTATTTAATTTATTTTTGGTTTATATACTGGAAGTTCCTGTATACAATACATATCACTCCGGTTCACATTTAACAGAGATAACTATCGCCGGGGGGGGCGGTTTACATGGAACATAATCCAAACACACACTGGACAAACCCCTCCTTCAACTTTCAAAAAGCCACAAGATCCGCAAACACTGAGACCCTACCAACACCCTCACCCAAGCTAACTCACCTGAACTCTACCAGGAACAAGCACTATCAATTGCAGCACCCAACTGGAATTCCATGCACCAAGAGCTACATCTAGAACCCAACACCCAAAACGTCAACAACAAAAACAAAAACCAAACTGAAACCTGACTGTTCAAACAGGCCTTTTCATATCCCCCTTCACTACCAAGCCCTAAAATTAGAGCACCCTACAATACATTGCCCTTGGATATAGTTCCTGCCCCCTCACCAACTAACCAGCCTTCATAGGCTTGTAAGACCCTCACACACAAGCTAAGGAATAGCATCAGAGCCCTGCCAAATGCTTATAACCTTCTTTAGCTTGCAAGACCTGGCACACAACTTAACAGTGCTAGAGGACAAATCAGGTCATGCCACACACTGGCTACAGGAGTCTAACTCTGCCAAAGGTCCCAGGTCCACCAGCAGAGATTAAGCATTTTAAGCAGGGCTCTGGCAGGTCTGATTTGTTCTCTAACACTATATTAAGTTTCCTCAACTCTCGTCAGCCCCTGTCCATCTGATTGACTCCACTGATCCATTTTCCAAACTGGCTCCCTGGCTTCAAACACTCCCAGGAACATCAAAAGTCCAAAGGCTCTCAGTTATAAAATTTCTCCACTAGTTCCCCTTACGGGGATTCAAACCCTCATTGGGCTGGCAGGGAGGCACCAAGCCCAACCAGTGAGTGCTGAGCCTGGCTTCTCCTCTTGAAGCTTAGCCTTTATGTCACAGACCTCTTCTCTCCCTGCCACAAGTCCTAACAAACCAAAAAAAAAAAGTGTCCCAAAACAGGCCAGCAAAGAATTTAAGTGCAGCCCTGCTGGCCTCTCTGCCTCCTCCCTCCTATCTCTGCTCTCTACCACATTCCCCAGAAATACCTCCACCCAATTGGCAGTCTTGGAAATAGTTCATTAGCAATAAAAAAAAAAAGGGAAGGTTTTGAATCTGCACTCACCTTCTCTGGTACCAGGGTTTCAGTCCTTTCTCCCACAGTAAAGCAGTCCTCAGCAGCATCAGGCAGCCAGGACCCACTCCCTCCTCTCCAGTACCTGGAAAGAAACTTGAAATGCTTTGCCTTGGCTCCTTTTTTTATAGGATGGAGACTCCTCCCCTGCTGGCCAGGGATTGGTTCCCGAAGCCCCACCCTCTTCCTTCCCCTCCCCTGCTGGCCAGGGATTGGTTCCCAAGGCCCCACCCTCTCCCTCCCACACCTGTGTCTCAGGTTTCTCCGATGCTTCAGGGGGAAGGAACCAGCCCGACTGACTCTGTGTCACCTGGTATTTCTTCCCCCTTTCCCTGCAGATTTTTGGTTCCGGGGATTTTTTGTTTCTGGGGTTTTGACCTACCTCCCTGGACAGTATACTGACCCCGTCACACACCTCCCCACTTTTTCAGGAGTCTTGCCCTACCCCCTCCCTGAACAGGAAGTCAGCATTTCCATGTTTCTTTCCCATAAACTTTTTCCTTTCAAAATCCCATCAAGCCCCCTTCCTGATTATTGTGATCCCATCTTGCCTTCCCCCACCACCTCCGAAAAGATATCTTTACCAGGAGCACCACAGCCTCCCAGGATCCACCAGTGGCTCAGGGCTCAGAAGGAGCCATTTATAAGCCACACGGTTCACATTCAGCCTCTGTTTTATTTAAACACACTTCTGTGTGATTTTTATTACAATAAACTTTTTTTTATTAGGAAAACAGTCCACAATCTCTCTATCCATCATAATTCAGTCATCAGCTGATACAAAGTACAGAGCAATATCCCCAGCCCTTCCTTTATTCCCCCGCCCCGGAGAATGCTCGGATTTCCCCTTCTCCTAGGGCTTCCCTATAGTTGTAAAGGATCCAGCCTGTTTCTCCATATTGCAGCTGGGGACAGAGGCTCCGGGGTTTTTAACCCTCTTTCCACGACTCTCTTGTATTACACCATCCAGGGATTAACAGCTCCTTGCCCGCAATCACATGAATGAAATGTTCTCTCTTAAAATAAAAGAATCTTTCTAACGCAGAGCTGTGTGTGAGGGTCTCAGTACTGGAATAGCAGGAGGTGCTGCAGTGCAGGAGTGAGGTGCATTGGCAGAGCTGTGTGTGAGGGTCTCAGTACTGGAATAGCAGGAGGTGCTGCAGGGTAGGAGTGCGGTGCATTGGTAGAGCTGTATGTGAGGGTCTCAGTACTGGAATAGCAGGGGGTGCTGCAGGGCAGGAGGGAGGTGCATTGGCAGAGCTGTGTGTGAGGGTCTCAGTACTGGAATAGCAGGAGGTGCTGCAGGGCAGGAGTGAGCTGCATTGGCAGAGCTGTGTGTCAGGGTCTCAGTACTGGAATAGCAGGAGGTGCTGCAGGGCAGGAGTGAGGTCGTCCGTATGACATAGTGAGGTTAAAGGTAGCGTCGGCACCATTTTGAAGATTGGCAATACGGCCCGCGTGCAGGAGGTCGCTCCCGGACCCCCGCTGGACTTTTGGCAAGTCTTGTGGGGGTCAGGAGGCCCCCCCCCCAAGCTGGCCAAAAGTTCCTGGGGGTCCAGCGGGGGTCCGGGAGCGATCTGCACGCATGACGTCGGGAGCCAGGAACCAAAATGGCACCGGCGCTACCTTTGCCCTGTCACATGATAAGGGCAAAGGGCCACCGGCGCCATTTCTCAACGCAGCCGTGGCCAGAGAGCTGGAGATCACTTCGGGACACCCCCCCCCCCCCACTGGACCCCAGGTAATTTAAAACATTTGGGGGGGGGGGGGGTTTGGGAGGGTGGGGGATTTGTTTTAAAGGTTCGGGGTGGGTTTTAGGGTTTTTTTGGTGTGCCGGTTTTCCCACGCCCTATTTAACGATACAATACAAATGCCCCTGATGATAATGGAGACAGACACAGACTAGTTCTTTTATTAAACAATATGGAACCACCAGAGGTGGCAGTAGTGAGCTGGAAGCGCCCGGCTGGGCTGAGGTCCCTCAGGTACTGGAACAGCGATCCCTGGTTCCCTGTACGTACCTGGATCAGTCCAGACAGTGGGTCATGTCCCCAATCCAGCAGATGGAGTCAGCACAAGCTTTGAGGGGGCGTATCCATATATACTACTACCCCCTCTGCAGGAGTTCAGTATCTTCTGACTCCAGCAGATGCCAGTAGGGGAATCAGGCTTCCCCTCCTTTTCCTTTTTCTTCACTTTCTTGCTTGATTATGGCTTCTTGTTGTCTTTTTCTGTGGATCAAGTTTGTATCAAGTTTGTATTAAGTTAAAAAAAAAAAAAAAAGTAAGGCAGAGTTCTTTCAACTTCTGGGGAGTGGCTTCTCTTCCTTGTCTCTTCTCTGCGGCCTTGCTGTTTATTTCTCGTTGCAGCCAGGGGTAAGTTTGTTTTCCTTTGTAGTTTTTTCCTTCACAGCTCAGCCCCCGGTGCCCGCGAAAGCCGGTGGAGCCGGCCTCTTCGCTCTTTACTCCCTCACCCGCGGCCATTTTACAGCTCCTCATGGGCTGCTGAGCCATTTAGGGAAAGATGTCTGGGGCGGGTCGTGTGGCCGGGAAGGCCCCCCCGCGGCACCCTCCTCTATTTTCAGAAAGCGGGCAGTGCGGGCCGACCGGGCCCCCCCGCAGCGGCGCTTTGGTGCGCGTGGCTCCCCCCCGTGGCTTTTTCTTTTCTCCTACAGCGATCCCGATGCCGCGGCCGTCCCGCTGTGCGGCCTGCGGAGACCCGGATTTCCCGGGAGGGCATCTGTGCACGATGCCTTCCCGGGGGGGAAGGTACCTCACAGTCCCTGACTGATTTCTCTTTTTTGCCCGGGCGGCACGGGCCGGCCACTCCGCCATTTTTGGCGGGAACGGCGGCCATTGTACATTCTGAGCGCCCTGAGGCGCAGGCCACGAGGGGGAACGGATCCCTGGAGGCCACGAGGGAGAACGGATCCCTGGAGGACTCTACCAGCGGGGGTGTTCCCCCGATTTTGGTGCAGGAACCAAGCACCCAGAGCCAGGGAGCAGGAACCACGCCGCCCCCGAAGCGCACCCGAGCAAGCCGGGGTTCTCTCCGGAGTTTATCCTGCTCATGCATACCGCTTATCTGCAGGGGCTGGAAGCACCTGTGGGACCCCCCCCCCCTCCTAAGATCCCTCGGATGTCGCCCTCGACGCCGGCCCCCCCCCCCCGACCCTCCGGGAGTGGGGGCCTCCCGCCTTCCTACCCAGGTCCGATCCACGCCCGCGGCAGTGGGGGCGGTGCCAGACCCAGCGGGACATGGACTTGACCTCCCGGACGGGGGACAAGGGGACGGCACGCAGGAGGGGGATGATCCGCGTACCCTACGCCTCTTCCAGAGGGAAGAGCTGGACGACCTCATCCCGCAGATCATCCAAGAATTAGATTTGGACCCGCCACCAGACCCGCCTGCCCCAGTAGCTCCCGCTGTCGTCACTTCTTCAAGGAAGGGAGATCCTGTCCTGGCGGCACTCCGGCCGAGGGTGCGGGCTTTTCCCATTCATGACTCGTTTTTACAACTTCTCACCAGGGAATGGGACACCCTGGAGGCCTCCCTGAAGAGCAGCCGGGCCATGGAAAAGCTGTACCCGCTCCCCGAAGATTTTCTGGACCTCATCAAGGTCCCAAAGGTGGACTCCGCAGTGTCGGCGGTCACGAAGAGGACGACTATCCCAGTGACGGGAGGTGCGGCGTTGCGGGACCCACAGGATCGTAAGTTGGAAGTTTTCCTTAAGCGGGTTTTCGAGGTCTCCGCTCTGGGTATGCGGGCGGTGATGTGCAGTTCGCTTGCCCAGCGGGCTAGTCTCCTTTGGGTGCAACAACTCCTCACGTCTCAGAACCTGCCGTCCGATGAGGCTGCCCAGGCAGATCGGCTAGAAGCCGCAGTGGCGTATGGGGCGGACGCCTCGTACGACCTCTTTCGGGTCCTCGCAAGATCCATGGTTTCGGTAGTGGCAGCACGACGACTACTGTGGCTACGCAATTGGGCGGCTGATAAGTCCTCTAAGTCGAGTCTGGGCTCTCTTCCCTTCAGGGGCAAGTTCCTCTTCGGGGAGGATTTGGACCAGATCATCAAGTCCCTGGGGGAGAACGCTGTTCATCGGCTGCCGGAGGATAGGTTTCGACCATCCAGAGCATTTTCTTCTTCTCGGACCAGAGCCAGAGCGCAACGGCGCTACAGGGGATACAGACAGCCGGGCTCCCGGTCATACGCCCCCAGGTCTCAGCCCTGGTCGCGCTCCTTTCGCGGGCGTCGGCCCGCACGCACTACTCCCGGAACCGGGAACCCCTATACCAAGTCTTCACAATGATGCCAGTCTCGCCCACTCCCCTGTCCCCAGGATTGGGGACCGACTAACGTATTTCTACGCGGAGTGGGCACGGATCACCTCGGACCAATGGGTCCTGGATACCATAAAACACGGCTACGCATTGGAATTTGTCCGCCCCCCGCAGGGAAGGTTCATCTTTTCCCCCTGTGGCTCGGACCTCAAGAGAGGAGCGGTGCAGCTGACTCTGGACAGACTCCGGGAGATAGGCGCTATTGCGCCTGTGCCCTTCGGAGAGGTGGGCTAGGGCCACTATTCCATCTATTTCGTCGTACCAAGAAGGACGGTTCCTTCCGGCCTATCCTAGACCTCAAGGAAGTCAACAAATCCCTTCGAGTCGTTCGGTTCCGCATGGAAACGCTCCGGTCAGTGATTGCGGCGGTGCATCGGGGGGAGTTCCTCGCCTCCCTGGACTTAACGGAGGCCTACCTGCACATTCCCATCCGCCCGGACCACCACCGTTTCCTTCGTTTCGAAATTCTGGACCAGCATTTTCAGTTCACGGCTCTCCCGTTCGGATTGGCGACGGCGCCGCGCACCTTCACCAAGATCATGGTAGTCGTGGCGGCAGCTCTCCGGAAGGAGGGCATCCTGGTTCATCCTTATCTGGAAGATTGGCTCCTCCGGGCGAAGTCATTCGATCATGGACGCTCAGCGGTGACTCGAGTAGTACGGTTTCTACACTCCCTGGGATGGGTAGTGAACTTCTCCAAGAGCTCCCTCATGCCCACCTTCGACACCCTACTGGGCAAAGTTTTTCTGCGCCAGGACAAAGCTCAATCCTTGCGGGATCACACACGACGGTTCGCTGCGTTACCAGAGCCCACCCCTTGGGACTACCTGCAACTCCTGGGAGTGATGGGGTCCACCATCGACCTTGTACCTTGGGCTTTCGCGCACCTCAGGACCTTACAGTGGGCGCTCCTCTCCCGTTGGAAACCAGTATCGCAGGACTACCAGATGATTCTCCCGCTCCCGCAGAATGCCAGGGACAGTCTGGGCTGGTGGTTGGATCCGCCGAACCTGGCCCGTGGCGTGTCCCTCGATCTGCCAAATTGGGTGGTGGTGACCACCGATGCCAGTCTAGCAGGCTGGGGTGCAGTCTGCGATCGAAGCGCCACGCAGGGGACGTGGTCCACGGTGGAGGCGAAGTGGTCAATCAACCGTCTGGAAACCAGAGCGGTCCGGCTAGCTCTGCGACATTTCCTCCCGCTTCTTCGGAACCAGGAAGTCAGAATCCTATCGGACAATGCTACCACCGTGGCCTACATCAACCGACAAGGAGGCACACGCAGCCCGCAGGTCGCGCTCGAGGCGGCGCTGCTGATGCAATGGGCGGAGCGTCATCTCGTCCGGCTAGTGGCCTCGCACATCGCCGGTGTGGACAACGTCCAGGCGGACTTCCTCAGTCGTCAATTGCTGGACCCCGGAGAGTGGTCTCTCTCCGACAAAGCGATGCAACTTCTCGTCCATCGGCGGGGGGCCCCCCACTTGGATCTGATGGCGTCCGCTCTCAACGCCAAGGCTCCACGCTTCTTCAGTCGCTGGAGAGAGCACGGCACGGAGGGAGTGGATGCCCTGGTCCTCCCGTGGCCGCCACATCTTCTGCTCTACGCTTTTCCACCATGGCCCCTGGTGGGCAGGATGCTCCGCAGAATAGAAAGCCATCAGGGGACCGTGGTTTTCGTCACCCCAGAATGGCCCAGGCGACCCTGGTTTGCGGACCTGCTACAGCTGGTGATCGACGGGCCAATCAGGCTGGGGCACCTCCCCCAGCTCCTACATCAGGGCCCGGTATTTTTCGAGCAGGCAGAATTCTTCTGTCTTGCGGCCTGGCTTTTGAGAGGCGCCGCCTCCGGCGTCGGGGCTACCCGGAGGCGGTAGTATCCACGCTATTGCGGGCACGAAAGACATCAATGTCGGCGGCCTATGTTCGAGTCTGGAAGGTGTTCGAGCTGTGGTGTACCAGCCAGGCCACGAGACCCGCTAAGGCTTCTGTACCTCAGATCCTTCAGTTTCTACAGGCGGGGGTGGAAAAAGGGCTCGCCTATAATTCACTACGGGTTCAGGTGGCCGCCCTTGGTTCGCTGTTGAGCGATGGGGGCTCTCTTCTACAGTATCCTGACATTGCTCGTTTTCTCAAGGGTGTCGAGCATATGCGTCCTCCGTTACGGGACCCTTGTCCCTCCTGGAGTCTTAACCTTGTGCTTCGCTCCCTGTCTGGACCACCGTTCGAGCCGCTGCGCAACGCAACGATAAAGGATCTCACTCTCAAGACTGTATTTCTTGTGACCATCTGTTCCGCTCGACGCATCTCGGAGCTGCAGGCTCTGTCGTGTAGAGAGCCCTATCTCCGTTTCTCCGACTCTGGAGTTTCGCTTCGCACCGTTCCCCCCCTTCCTTCCGAAGGTGGTTTCTGCATTCCATGTGAACCAAACGGTGGAGTTGCCGTCCTTCTCTTCCTCAGAGCCGAAGTCTCTCCGTCTCTTGAATGTCAAGCGCACTCTGCGCCTCTATCTGGAGGCTACAAATGAGTTCCGGACCTCTGACCATCTCTTCGTACTCTGGGCCGGTCCTAAGAAGGGGTCTCAGGCCTCGAAGACTACCATTGCCAGATGGCTGAAGGCCGGCATTGCTGCTTCCTACATTGGGGCGGGACGGACTCCCCCACCCGGAATCGTAGCGCATTCTACACGTTCTCAGGCGGCGTCCTGGGCGGAGTCTCGCTCGGTATCCTCGCAAGAAATTTGTAGAGCAGCCACCTGGAAATCGTTACACACGTTCTCGAGGCACTATCGTCTGCACCTCGCCTCTTCGGTCTCTGGACACTTTGGCGAGCAGGTTCTCCGAGCAGGCCTCGCAGGACCCCACCCGATTTAGGGAAGCTTGGGTACATCCCACTGTCTGGACTGATCCAGGTACGTACAGGGAAAAGAAAATTATTACTTACCTGCTAATTTTTGTTCCTGTAGTACCATGGATCAGTCCAGACGCCCACCGTGTTTGGGTTCTTGATCCTGCTCAGCTCTGCGCTACTTCTTGCTCGCAGTGTTCTGTGTCTTCACAGTCGTTTCTTTTCGCTGTTTTTCACAGCTCCCTACAAGTTGACATCCTCTTGATAAGTTTGCAGATCTTGAGAGAAGATCAGTATATCATCGACATATACTACTACGCCTTGATATAGTAAGACCCGTAAAATGTCGTTCATCATATTTTGAAAGACTGCAGTTGCGTTACTCAAACCGAAGGACATGACGGCATGCGGCGATCGAGGAGGCTCCTGCACAGGTCAAGCAGTTCATGTCTCAGGTTCTTAAGGCTGCGAGATGCTCGGTTCCGTCCGAATGGAAGAAGATCGCCGGTCCAGTATTGTCGCGGGCCTGCAGCCGTCCGGATGAGATGCACAGGATAGAAAATTTCACGCAATAAGGAAAAACAGACCAGATGCTTTTACAAACCTGTGGAAGTGGAAATCCTAATATTCTCAAGGGCGGGAGGGGTAATGAAATAATGGTTGAGGATATTCTATACTTTGTATTTCCTGTTGATTCTAGCTGATTGCATTATGATGCTGTTTTCTAAAGAAAAAAGTTTATTGTAAAAACAAAACCAAAAAACAAATCCAATTGTGTTTAAATAAAACAGAGACTGAACCGTGGGACTTGTGACTAATAAGCGTTTCCCTCTGAGCTCTGAGCCACTGGAGAATGCTGGAAAGCTGTCGTGCTCCTGATAAAGTTATCTTTCCGGAGGTGGTTGGGGGAGGCATTGCTGTTCCTTGAAAAGGTCAAATATAAGTTCCGAAAAGTAGTTGGTGTGAAAGCCTCGCTGACCCAAGGGTTGGGAGCCGGGTTAGTAACAGCGAGGTTGTGGGTTCGAAGCCCCACCAGCTCGGTAACATTGAGGTTGTGGGTTCGAAGCCCCACCAGCTCAGTAACGTGGAGGTTGTGGGTTCGAAGCCCCACCAGCTCCGAAATACCGTGGATTGTAGCATCCTCTCCGCGACAGAGGATGTTACTGAGCCTCTGTCGCGGAGAGGATGCTACACCAGCTCAGTAACCGAAGCCCCAGCTCTGTAACACCATGGGTTGTAGCATCCTCTCCAGTCAGAAAGAGGTAGTTTTGGTGAAATTTGGGCCATTTTTCCTAGTAAAAAGTAGTAAAACCCCCAGTCTGCTGGTGGCTCTTTCTTGTTATTAATTAAGGCTCTTTCTCATTAGAGGTATTCACCGGAATATGCTTGGAACACAGGTCTAACTGACCCCCCCCTCCGCCCCATCCACCCGCACCGCTTCCCTACACTGGCCCCCACCTAGCTTCTGGCTAAGCTAGACTCGAACCCGCGCCCTCGTATATTCGAGTAAATCCCTGTAACGGAGCCATCGGACAGAGCTGCTGAGCCACCAGTCAGCTGGGTACAGACTCTCCCGGGTTTTTACCCCTTATTCTTCTAGCACAGGACTCCAGCCTAAGGACCAGCCCTTCACAGCCGGCTCTGCACTCTCAGAGGCTCCGGAGTTTTACCCCTCTTTCTACCACTCTCTTGTATTACACCCTCCGGTGATTAACCGCTCCTCGCCCGCAATCACAAGAATGAAATGTTCTCTCTTAAAATAAAAGAATCTTTCTAACGCACACAGTGCGCGGTGAAACCTCCTCCCCTATGCAAACAAACATTAAACGTGCAGAGATTATGGGTTTCTAGCAGGGGCTGTTAGACCCGGGCTGCGGGGGAGCTTCTGAGCCATCTCTCACCGGCACAGACCGTCCAGCACTGCCCTGGGAAAGGAAGCCCCCAGGACAGATTTAGCCTTCCCCGTGTGCGATATTTACCGCTCATTCTCTCACACACATCGCATCCCTCGGTCATTCATTCATTTGTTTATTTAACCGATATCTGGTTCCATGCGAACCCCTCTGTCACAATCAGACCGTGAACACGGAGCAGTGAGAGCAGGTTGGCGGGAAGAGCCGCTTAAACCCCGGGGACCTTTGCACGGTTTGCAAGCTTAAAGCCTGGGGAGGGGGAGGCCGTAAAGCGCAGCTCATGCCTGGGCCAGAACCCGCGCTTCCCCCCAGCCTTAGCCCCCATTGCTCCTTCGGTGCTGAGCGGCTTTTCCCGGCAGGGCGGACGCTGCCCGCTCTCGGAGCGCACGGCCGAGCTCTCGGTCACGGACCGGAAGCTACAGCTCCGCCATGGTTGTGAGGTCGAGACAGGCAGGGTCGGAGCCTAATCACAAGAGAGAGCTCTGCTGCAGCCCCGCCCCTTCCTGCTGCTGCGAATGGACTGCAGGGGGAGGAGGCGGGGCACAGCCCGGTCCCGGCCGTTCCTTCGCAGCGAGCAGGAGATTCAGAGAAGCCCAGAGAGACGGATCCAGGCCCAGGGGAGAAGGTAGGGAGAGGCGCGGGCAGAGGGGACGTGGAGGGAGGGACCGGGTCCCAGGATCTCACCCTCTGTCCGGTCAGGAGCTGCAAAGAGCCCTACAGAGAGAGATCGCGGCCCAGGGGAGAAGGTGGGGGGGAGGAAGGCACCGGGGGACGTGTGCGATGCTGCTGTGTGGGGATCGCTCCCTTATGCAGAGCCCTTCAGCAGCTCATAAAGACTCTGAGGAGCTCTGCTTTCCTATGGGAATCTAACTTTTTGCTGTTTAATGCGGCGATCGAGGAGGCTCCTGCACAGGTCAAGCAGTTCATGTCTCAGGTTCTTAAGGCTGCGAGACGCTCGGATCCGGCCGAATGGAAGAAGATCGCCGGTCCAGTATTGTCGCGGGCCTGCAGCCGTCCGGATGAGATGCACAGGATAGAAAATTTTACGCAATAAGGAAAAACAGACCAGATGCTTTTACAAACCTGTGGAAGTGGAAATCCTAATATTCTCAAGGGCGGGAGGGGTAATGAAATAATGGTTGAGGATATTCTATACTTTGTATTTCCTGTTGATTCTAGCTGATTGCATTATGATGCTGTTTTCTAAAGAAAAAAGTTTATTGTAAAAACAAAACAAAAAAAAACCAATTCCAATTGTGTTTAAATAAAACAGAGGCTGAACCGTGGGACTTGTGACTTATAAGTGTCTCCCGCTGAGCTCTGAGCCACTGGGGGATGTTGGAAAGCTGCAGTGCACCTGATAAAGTTATCTTTCCGAAGGTGGTTGGGGGAGGCGTTGCTGTTCCTTGAAAAGGTCAAATATAAGTTCCGAAAAGCAATTGGTGTGAAAGCCTCGCTGACCCAAGGGTTGAGAGCCGGGTTAGTATCGTTGAGGTTGTGGGTTCGAAGCCCTGTGCTAGGAGAAGAATAAGGGGTAGTTTTGGTGAAATTTGGGCCATTTTTCCTAATAAAAAGTAGTAAAACCCCCAGTCTGCTGGTGGCTCTTTCTTGTTATTAATTAAGGCTCTTTCGCATTAGAGGTATTCACCGGAATATGCTTGGAACACAGGTCTAACTGACCCCCCCCTCCGCCCCATCCACCCGCACCACTTACCTACACTGGCCCCCACCTAGCTTCTGGCTAAGCTAGACTCGAACCCGCGCCCTCTTATATTCGAGCGAATCCCTGTAACGGAGCCATCGGACAGAGCTGCTGAGCCACCAGTCAGCTAGGTACAAACTCTCCCGGGGATTAACCCCTTATCTTTTAGGAGGTGGGTGGGGAGGCGTTTTTAGTCCCTGAAAAGGTCAAATATAAGTTCCGAAAAGAGCTTAGTGTGAAAGCCTCGCTGACCCAAGGGTTGGGAGCCGGGTTAGTAACGTTAAGACTGTGGGTTCGAAACCCCACCAGCTCAGTAAGACAATGGATTGTAACATCCTCTCCGCAACAGAGGGTGTTACTGATCACAAGGACCAGAAAGGGGTAGTTTTGGTGAAATTTGGGCCATTTTTCCTAGTAAATAGTAGTAAAACCCCCAGCTGCTGGTGGCTCTTTCTTGTTATTAATTAAGGCTCTTTCTCCTTAGAGGTTTCACCGGAATATGCTTGGAACACAGGTCTAACTGACCCCCCTCCTCCCCATCCACCCGCACCACTCACCTACACTGGCCCCCACCTAGCTTCTGGCTAAGCTAGACTCACTCCCGGCTTTTTACCCCTTATTCTTCTCCTAGCACAGGACTCCAGCCCTTCACAGCAGGCTCTGCACTCTCCAGGCAGACGGGGACAGAGGCTCCGGGGTTTTACCCCTCTTTCCACCACTCTCTTGTATTACACCCTCCAGTGATTAACAGCTCCTCGCCCGCAATCACAAGAATGAAATGTTCTCTCTTAAAATAAAAGAATCTTTCTAACGCACACAGTGCACGGTGAAACCTCCTCCCCTATGCAAACAAACATTAGATTACGGGTTTCTAGCAGGGGCTGTTAGACACGGGCTCCGGGGGAGCTTCTGAGCCATCTCTTGCCAGCACAGACCGTCCAGCAGTGCCCCGGGAAAGGAAGACCCCAGGACAGATTTTGGCTTCCCCGTGTGCGATATTTACCGCTCACCCTCTCTCACACACACATCGCATCCCTCGGTCATTCATTAATTAATTTATTTATTTAACCAATTTCTGGTTCCATGCGAACCCCTCAGTCACAATCAGACCGTGAACACGGAGCAGTGAGAGCAGAAGAGCCGCTTAAACCCCGGAGACGTTTGCAGGACTTGCAAGCTTAAAGCCTGGGGAGGGTGAGGCCGTAAAGCGCAGCTCATGCCTGGGACAGAACCCGCGCTTCCCCACAGCCTTAGCCCCCATTGCTCCTTCGGTGCTGAGCGGCTTTTCCCGGCAGGGCGGACGCTGCCCGCTCTCGGAGCGCACGGCCGAGCTCTCGGTCACCGACCGGAAGCTACAGCTCCACCATGGTTGTGAGGGCGAGACAAGCAGGGTCGGAGCCTAATCACAGGAGAGAGCTCTGCTGCAGACCCGCCCCTTCCTGCTGCTGCGAATGGACGGAAGGGGGAGGAGGCGGGGCACAGCACAGCCCGGTCCCGGCCGTTCTTTCGCGGCGAGCAGGAGATTCAGAGAAGCCCAGAGAGGAATCCAGGCCCAGGGGAGAAGGTAGGGAGAGGGAGGGAGGGACCGGGTCCCAGGATCCTACCCTCTGTCCGGCCGCGAGCTGCAAAGAGCCCTACAGAGAGAGCGATCGCGGCCCGGGGGAGAAGGTAGGGAGAGGCGCGGAGGGACGTGTGCGATGCTGCTGTGTGGGGATCGCTCCCTTATGCAGAGCCCTTCAGCAGCTCATAAAGACTGTGAGGAGCTCTGCTTTCCTATGGGAATCTAACTTTTTGCTTTTTAATGCGGCAATCGAGGAGGCTCCTGCACAGGTCAAGCAGTTCATGTCTCAGGTTCTGAAGGCTGCGAGATGTTCGATTCCGGCCGAATGGAAGAAGATCGCCGCTCCGGCAATGTCACAGGCCTGCAGCCGTCCGGATGAGATGCACAGGGGATGGAGCAGGTCAGGGCAATACGGAGAAACGGGCTGGATCCTTTACAGATATAGGGAAGCCCTAGGAGACGTGGAAATCCGAGCATTGTCCGGGGCGGGGGAATAATGTAAGGGCTGGGGATATTGTTCTGTACTTTGTATTGGCTGTTGATTGGTGCTGATTGAATTACGATGGATACAGGCGTTGTGCACTTGCTGTTTTCCTGATTAAAAAAAAAAATTGTAATAAAAATCACATCGAAGTGTATAAAACAGAGGCTGAATGTGAACTGTGAGACCTGTGGTTTATAAGTGGCTCTCTGAGCTCTGAGCCACCGGTGGATCTTGGGAGGCTGTGGTGCTGTTGGTAAAGATATCTTTTCGGAGGTGGTTGGGGGGACGGTGGTTCTACTCCTTGAAATGTCAAATATAAGTTCCGAAAAGTACTTGGTGTGAAAGCCTCGCTGACGCAAGGGTTGCGTGCCGGGTTAGTAACGTTGAGACTGTGGGTTCGAAACCCCACCAGCTCAGTAAGACCATGGATTGTAACATCCTCTCCGCAACAGAGGGTGTTACTGATCACAAGGACCAGAAAGGGGTAGTTTTGGTGAAATTTGGGCCATTTTTCCTAGTAAATAGTAGTAAAACCCCCAGCTGCTGGTGGCTCTTTCTTGTTATTAATTAAGGCTCTTTCTCATTAGAGGTATTCACCGGAATATGCTTGGAACACAGGTCTAACTGACCCCCTCCTCCCCATCCACCCGCACCGCTTCCCTACACTGGCCCCCACCTAGCTTCTGGCTAAGCTAGACTCACTCCCGGCTTTTTACCCCTTATTCTTCTCCTAGCACAGGACTCCAGCCCTTCACAGCAGGCTCTGCACTCTCCAGGCAGCCGGGGACAGAGGCTCCGGGATTTTACCCCTCTTTCCACGACTCCCTTGTATTACACACTCCGGTGATTAACAGCTCCTCGCCCGCAATCACAAGAATGAAATGTTCTCTCTTAAAATAAAAGAATCTTTCTAACGCACACAGTGCGCGGTGAAACCTCCTCCCCTATGCAAACAAACATTAGATTACGGGTTTCCAGCAGGGGCTGTTAGACACGGGCTCCGGGGGAGCTTCTGAGCCATCTCTTGCCAGCACAGACCGTCCAGCAGTGCCCCGGGAAAGGAAGCCCCCAGGACAGATTTTGGCTTCCCCGTGTGCGATATTTACCGCTCACCCTCTCTCACACACACATCGCATCCCTCGGTCATTCATTAATTTATTTATTTAACCAATTTCTGGTTCCATGCGAACCCCTCAGTCACAATCAGACCGTGAACACGGAGCAGTGAGAGCAGAAGAGCCGCTTAAACCCCGGAGACGTTTGCAGGACTTGCAAGCTTAAAGCCTGGGGAGGGTGAGGCCGTAAAGCGCCTGGGACAGAACCCGCGCTTCCCCACAGCCTTAGCCCCCATTGCTCCTTCGGTGCTGAGCGGCTTTTCCCGGCAGGGCGGACGCTGCCCGCTCTCGGAGCGCACGGCCGAGCTCTCGGTCACCGACCGGAAGCTACAGCTCCGCCATGGTTGTGAGGTCGAGACAAGCAGGGTCGGAGCCTAATCACAAGAGAGAGCTCTGCTGCAGCCCCGCCCCTTCCTGCTGCTGCGAATGGACGGCAGGGGGAGGAGGCGGGGCACAGCACAGCCCGGTCCCGGCCGTTCCTTCGCAGCGAGCAGGAGATTCAGAGAAGCCCAGAGAGCAATCCAGGCCCACGGTTGAAGGTGCGGAGAGGGAGGGAGGGACCGGGTCCCAGGATCCTACCCTCTGTCCGGCCGCGAGCTGCAAAGAGCCCTACAGAGAGAGCGATCGCGGCCCGGGGGAGAAGGTAGGGAGAGGCGCGGGGGGACGTGTGCGATGCTGCTGTGTGGGGATCGCTCCCTTATGCAGAGCCCTTCAGCAGCTCATAAAGACTGTGAGGAGCTCTGCTTTCCTATGGGAATCTAACTTTTTGCTTTTTAATGCGGCAATCGAGGAGGCTCCTGCACAGGTCAAGCAGTTCATGTCTCAGGTTCTGAAGGCTGCGAGATGTTCGATTCCGGCCGAATGGAAGAAGATCGCCGCTCCGGCAATGTCACAGGCCTGCAGCCGTCCGGATGAGATGCACAGGGGATGGAGCAGGTCAGGGCAATACGGAGAAACGGGCTGGATCCTTTACAGATATAGGGAAGCCCTAGGAGACGTGGAAATCCGAGCATTGTCCGGGGCGGGGGAATAATGTAAGGGCTGGGGATATTGTTCTGTACTTTGTATTGGCTGTTGATTGGTGCTGATTGAATTACGATGGATACAGGCGTTGTGCACTTGCTGTTTTCCTGATTAAAAAAAAAAATTGTAATAAAAATCACATCGAAGTGTATAAAACAGAGGCTGAATGTGAACTGTGAGACCTGTGGTTTATAAGTGGCTCTCTGAGCTCTGAGCCACCGGTGGATCTTGGGAGGCTGTGGTGCTGTTGGTAAAGATATCTTTTCGGAGGTGGTTGGGGGGACGGTGGTTCTACTCCTTGAAATGTCAAATATAAGTTCCGAAAAGTACTTGGTGTGAAAGCCTCGCTGACGCAAGGGTTGCGTGCCGGGTTAGTAACGTTGAGACTGTGGGTTCGAAACCCCACCAGCTCAGTAAGACCATGGATTGTAACATCCTCTCCGCAACAGAGGGTGTTACTGATCACAAGGACCAGAAAGGGGTAGTTTTGGTGAAATTTGGGCCATTTTTCCTAGTAAATAGTAGTAAAACCCCCAGCTGCTGGTGGCTCTTTCTTGTTATTAATTAAGGCTCTTTCTCATTAGAGGTATTCACCGGAATATGCTTGGAACACAGGTCTAACTGACCCCCTCCTCCCCATCCACCCGCACCGCTTCCCTACACTGGCCCCCACCTAGCTTCTGGCTAAGCTAGACTCACTCCCGGCTTTTTACCCCTTATTCTTCTCCTAGCACAGGACTCCAGCCCTTCACAGCAGGCTCTGCACTCTCCAGGCAGCCGGGGACAGAGGCTCCGGGATTTTACCCCTCTTTCCACGACTCCCTTGTATTACACACTCCGGTGATTAACAGCTCCTCGCCCGCAATCACAAGAATGAAATGTTCTCTCTTAAAATAAAAGAATCTTTCTAACGCACACAGTGCGCGGTGAAACCTCCTCCCCTATGCAAACAAACATTAGATTACGGGTTTCCAGCAGGGGCTGTTAGACACGGGCTCCGGGGGAGCTTCTGAGCCATCTCTTGCCAGCACAGACCGTCCAGCAGTGCCCCGGGAAAGGAAGCCCCCAGGACAGATTTTGGCTTCCCCCGTGTGCGATATTTACCGCTCACCCTCTCTCACACACACATCGCATCCCTCGGTCATTCATTAATTTATTTATTTAACCAATTTCTGGTTCCATGCGAACCCCTCAGTCACAATCAGACCGTGAACACGGAGCAGTGAGAGCAGAAGAGCCGCTTAAAACCCCGGAGACGTTTGCAGGACTTGCAAGCTTAAAGCCTGGGGAGGGTGAGGCCGTAAAGCGCCTGGGACAGAACCCGCGCTTCCCCACAGCCTTAGCCCCCATTGCTCCTTCGGTGCTGAGCGGCTTTTCCCGGCAGGGCGGACGCTGCCCGCTCTCGGAGCGCACGGCCGAGCTCTCGGTCACCGACCGGAAGCTACAGCTCCGCCATGGTTGTGAGGTCGAGACAAGCAGGGTCGGAGCCTAATCACAAGAGAGAGCTCTGCTGCAGCCCCGCCCCTTCCTGCTGCTGCGAATGGACGGCAGGGGGAGGAGGCGGGGCACAGCACAGCCCGGTCCCGGCCGTTCCTTCGCAGCGAGCAGGAGATTCAGAGAAGCCCAGAGAGCAATCCAGGCCCACGGTTGAAGGTGCGGAGAGGGAGGGAGGGACCGGGTCCCAGGATCCTACCCTCTGTCCGGCCGCGAGCTGCAAAGAGCCCTACAGAGAGAGCGATCGCGGCCCGGGGGAGAAGGTAGGGAGAGGCGCGGGGGGACGTGTGCGATGCTGCTGTGTGGGGATCGCTCCCTTATGCAGAGCCTTTCAGCAGCTCATAAAGACTCTGAGGAGCTCTGCTTTCCTATGGGAATCTAACTTTTTGCTTTTTAATGCGGCAATCGAGGAGGCTCCTGCACAGGTCAAGCAGTTCATGTCTCAGGTTCTGAAGGCTGCGAGATGTCCGGTTCCGGCCGAATGGAAGAAGATCGCCGATCCAGCAATGTCACAGGCCTGCAGCCGTCCGGATGAGATGCACAGGGGATGGAGCAGGTCAGGGCAATACGGAGAAACGGGCTGGATCCTTTACAGATATAGGGAAGCCCTAGGAGACGTGGAAATTCGAGCATTGTCCGGGGCGGGATAATAATGTAAGGGCTGGGGATATTGTTCTGTACTTTGTATTGGCTGTTGATTGGTGCTGATTGAATTACGATGGATACAGGCGTTGTGCACTTGCTGTTTTCCTGATTAAAAAAAATAAAAAATTATTGTAATAAAAATCGCATCGAAGTGTATAAAAGAGAGGCTGAATGTGAACTGAGACCTGTGGTTTATAAGTGGTGCTCTCTGAGCTCTAAGCCACCGGTCGATCTTGGGAGGCTGTGGTGCTCTTGGTAAAGATATCTTTTCGGAGGTGGTTGGGGGGACCGTGTTTCTACTCCTTGAAATGTCAAATATAAGTTCCGAAAAGCACTTGATGTGAAAGCCTCGCTGACCCAAGGGTTGGGTGCCGGGTTAGTATCATTGAGGTTGTGGGTTCGAAGCCCCACCAGCTCCTTAACACCGTGGGTTGCAGCATCCTCTCCGCGACAGAGGATATTACTGATCACAAGGACTAGAAAGGGGTAGTTTTGGTGAAATTTGGGCCATTTTTCCTAGTAAAAAGTAGTAAAACCCCCAGTCTGCTGGTGGCTCTTTCTTGTTATTAATTAAGGCTCTTTCTCATTAGAGCTGCTGGGCCACCAGTCAGCTGGGTACAAACAATCCCGGGTGTTTACCCCTTATTCTTCTCCTAGCACAGGACGCCAGCCTAAGGACCAGCCCTTCACAGCAGGCTCTGCACTCTCCAGGCAGCCGGGGACAGAGGCTCCGGGGTTTTACCCCTCTTTCCACCACTCTCTTGTATTACACCATGTAGTGATTAAAAGCTCCTCGCCCGCAATCACAAGAATGAAGTGTTCTCTTTTAAAATAAAAGAATCTTTCTAACGCACACAGTGCGCGGTGAAACCTCCTCTCCTATGCAAACAAACATTAGATTACGGGTTTCTAGCAGGGGCTGTTAGACAAGGGCTCCGTGGGAGCTTCTGAGCCATCTCATGCTAGCACAGACCGTCCAGCACTGCCGAGTAGAGCAGGGGATTATAAGGGGGGGGGGGGGGGGGAGGGATGGAGACTGGGATCGGGGCATGAAGGTGGAACAGACCTGGGCAGAGAGTGAGGAGGGGGTCACTGCAGTACATTCTGTGTTTTGGTTTAAACCCCGCTAACTTCCAAGCTGCTAAGAGACCTAAGCGAGGAAAGTGCATCCTACAGAGCAGCTTCCCAGCCCCCGGCAGCTCCTGACTGGAGTGAGAGTGAGATCCTAGGACCCGGTCTCTTCCTCCACGTCCCCTCTCTCCGCGCCTCCCCCTACCTTCTCACCTGGGCCGCGATCTCTCTCTCTGTAGGGCTCTTTGCAGTTCGCGGCCGGACAGAGGGTGAGATCCTGAGACCCTGTCCCTCCCTCCACGTCCCCTGTGTCCGCGCCTCTCCCCACTTTCTCCTCTGGGCCTGGATCCGCCTCGGGTTCGCTGGGAAGGAACGGCCGGGACCGGGCTGTGCTGTGCCCCGCCTCCTCCCACTGCCGTCCCATCGCAGCAGCAGGAAGGGGCGGGGCTGCAGCAGAGCTCTCCTGTGATTAGGCTCCCACCCTGCCTGTCTCGCCCTCACAACAATGGCGGAGCTGTAGCTTCCGGTCGGTGACCGAGAGCTCGGCCGTGCGCTCCGAGAGCGGGCAGCGTCCGCCCTGCCGGGAAAAGCCGCTTAGCACCGAAGGAGCAATGGGGGCTAAGGCTGCGGGGAAGCGCGGGTTCTGGCCCAGGCAAGAGCTGCGCTTTACGGCCTCCCCCTCCCCAGGCTTTAAGCTTGCAAACCGTGCAAAGGTCCCCGGGTTTAAGCGGCTCTTCTGCTCTCACTGCTCCATGTTCACGGTGTTATTGCGACTGAGGGGTTTGCATGGAACCAGAAATCGGGTAAATAAATAAATTAATTAATGACCGAGGGATGCGATGTGTGTGAGAGAGGATGAGCGGTAAATATCGCACACGGGAAAGCCAAAATCTGTCCTGGGGGCTTCCTTTCCCAGGGCAGTGCTGGACGGTCTGTGCTGGCAAGAGATGGCTCAGAGGCATCCCCGGAGCCCGTGTCTAACAGCCCCTGCTAGAAACCCATAATCTATCCACTTTCAATGTTTGTTTGCATAGGGGAGCAGGTTTCAACGTGCACTGTGTGCGTTAGAAAGATTCTTTTATTTTAAAAGAGAACACTTCATTCTTGTGATTGCGGGCGAGGAGCTTTTAATCACTACATAGTGTAATACAAGAGAGTGGTGGAAAGAGGGGTAAAACCCCGGAGCCTCTGTCCCCGGCTGCCTGGAGAGTGCAGAGCCTGCTGTGAAGGGCTGGTCCTTAGGCTGGCGTCCTGTGCTAGGAGAAGAATAAGGGGTAAAAACCCGGGATTGTTTGTACCCAGCTGACTGGTGGCCCAGCAGCTCTAATGAGAAAGAGCCTTAATTAATAACAAGAAAGAGCCACCAGCAGACTGGGGGTTTTACTACTTTTTACTAGGAAAAATGGCCCAAATTTCACCAAAACTACCCCTTTCTAGTCCTTGTGATCAGTAACATCCTCTGTCGTGGAGAGGATGCTGCAACCCACGGTGTTAAGGAGCTGGTGGGGCTTCGAACCCACAACCTCAATGATACTAACCCGGCACCCAACCCTTGGGTCAGCGAGGCTTTCACATCAAGTGCTTTTCTGAACTTATATTTGACATTTCAAGGAGTAGAAACACCGTCCCCCCAACCACCTCCGAAAAGATATCTTTACCAAGAGCACCACAGCCTCCCAAGATCCACCGGTGGCTCAGAGCGCAGAGAGCACCACTTATAAACCACAGGTCTCAGTTCACATTCAGCCTCTCTTTTATACACTTCGATGCGATTTTTATTACAATAATTTTTTATTTTTTTTAATCAGGAAAACAGCAAGTGCACAACGCCTGTATCCATCGTAATTCAATCAGCACCAATCAACAGCCAATACAAAGTACAGAACAATATCCCCAGCCCTTACATTATTATCCCGCCCCGGACAATACTCGGATTTCCACGTCTCCTAGGGCTTCCCTATATCTGTAAAGGATCCAGCCCGTTTCTCCGTATTGCCCTGACCTGCTCCATCCCCTGTGCATCTCATCCGGACGGCTGCAGGCCTGTGACATTGCTGGACCGGCGATCTTCTTCCATTCGGACGGAACCGGACATCTCGCAGCCTTCAGAACCTGAGACATGAACTGCTTGACCTGCGCAGGAGCCTCCTCGATCGCCGCATTAAAAAGCAAAAAGTTAGATTCCCATAGGAAAGCAGAGCTCCTCAGAGTCTTTAGGAGCTGCTGAATGGCTCTGCATAAGGGAGCGATCCCCACACAGCAGCATCGCACACGTCCCCCCGCGCCTCTCCATACCTTCTCCCCCGGGCCGCGATCGCTCTCTCTGTAGGGCTCTTTGCAGCTCGCGGCCGGACAGAGGGTGAGATCCTGGGACCCGGTCCCTCCCTCCCTCTCCGCACCTTCAACCGTGGGCCTGGATTGCTCTCTGGGCTTCTCTGAATCTCCTGCTCGCTGCGAAAGAACGGCCGGGACCGGGCTGTGCTGTGCCCCACCTCCTCCCCCTGCCGTCCATTCGCAGCAGCAGGAAGGGGCGGGGCTGCAGCAGAGCTCTCTCTTGTGATTAGGCTCCCACCCTGCCTGTCTCGCCCTCACAACCATGGTGGAGCTGTAGCTTCCGGTCGGTGACCGAGAGCTCGGCCGTGCGCTCCGAAAGCGAGCAGCGGCCACCCTGCCGGGAAAAGCCGCTCAGCACCGAAGGAGCAATGGGGGCTAATGCTGGGTGGGAAGCGCGGGTTCTGTCCCAGGCATGAGCTGCGTTTTACGGCCTCACCCTCCCCAGGCTTTAAGCTTGCAAGTCCTGCAAACGTCTCCGGGGTTTAAGCGGCTCTTCTGCTCTCACTGCTCCGTGTTCACGGTCTGATTGTGACTGAGGGGTTCGCATGGAACCAGAAATCGGTTAAATAAATAAATTAATGAATGACCGAGGGATGCGATGTGTGTGTGAGAGAGGGTGAGCGGTAAATATCGCACACGGGGAAGCCAAAATCTGTCCTGGGGGCTTCCTTTCCCGGGGCACTGCTGGACGGTCTGTGCTGGCAAGAGATGGCTCAGAAGCTCCCCCGGAGCCCGTGTCTAACAGCCCCTGCTAGAAACCCGTAATCTAATGTTTGTTTCACCGTGCACTGTGTGCGTTAGAAAGATTCTTTTATTTTAAGAGAGAACATTTCATTCTTGTGATTGCGGGCGAGGAGCTGTTAATCACCGGAGGGTGTAATACAAGATTGTCGTGGAAAGAGGGGTAAAACCCCGGAGCCTCTGTCCCCGGCTGCCTGGAGAGTGCAGAGCCTGCTGTGAAGGGCTGGTCCTTAGGCTGGAGTCCTGTGCTAGGAGAAGAATAAGGGGTAAAAACCCGGGATTGTTTGTACCCAGCTGACTGGTGGCCCAGCAGCTCTAATGAGAAAGAGCCTTAATTAATAACAAGAAAGAGCCACCAGCAGACTGGGGGTTTTACTACTTTTTACTAGGAAAAATGGCCCAAATTTCACCAAAACTACCCGTTTCTAGTCCTTGTGATCAGTAATATCCTCTGTCGCGGAGAGGATGCTGCAACCCACGGTGTTAAGGAGCTGGTGGGGCTTCGAATCCACAACCTCAATGATACTAACCCGGCACCCAACCCTTGGGTCAGCCAGGCTTTCACACCAAGTATTTTTCGGAACTTATATTTGACATTTCAAGGAGTAGAAACACCGTCCCCCCAACCACCTCCGAAAAGATATCTTTACCAAGAGCACCACAGCCTCCCAAAATCCACCGGTGGCTCAGAGCGCAGAGGGCACCACTTATAAACCACAGGTCTCAGTTCACATTCAGCCTCTCTTTTATACACTTCGATGCGATTTTTATTACAATAATTTTTTATTTTTTTTAATCAGGAAAACAGCAAGTGCACAACGCCTGTATCCATCGTAATTCAATCAGCACCAATCAACAGCCAATACAAAGTACAGAACAATATCCCCAGCCCTTACATTATTATCCCGCCCCGGACAATGCTCGAATTTCCACGTCTCCTAGGGCTTCCCTATATCTGTAAAGGATCCAGCCCGTTTCTCCGTATTGCCCTGACCTGCTCCATCCCCTGTGCATCTCATCCGGACGGCTGCAGGCCTGCGACATTGCCGGACCGGCGATCTTCTTCCATTCGGCCGGAACCGGACATCTCGCATCCTTCAGAACCTGAGACATGAACTGCTTGACCTGCGCAGGAGCCTCCTCGATCGCCGCATTAAAAAGCAAAAAGTTAGATTCCCATAGGAAAGCAGAGCTCCTCAGAGTCTTTAGGAGCTGCTGAATGGCTCTGCATAAGGGAGCGATCCCCACACAGCAGCATCGCACACGTCCCCCCGCGCCTCTCCCTACCTTCTCCCCTAGGCCGCGATCGCTCTCTCTGTAGGGCTCTTTGCAGCTCGCGGCCGGACAGAGGGTGAGATCCTGGGACCCGGTCCCTCCCTCCCTCTCCGCACCTTCAACCGTGGGCCTGGATTCCTCTCTGGGGCTCTCTGAATCTCCTGCTCGCCGCGAAAGAACGGCCGGGACCGGGCTGTGCTGTGCCCCGCCTCCTCCCCCTTCCGTCCAATCGCATCAGCAGGAAGGGGCGGGGCTGCAGCAGAGCTCTCTCCTGTGATTAGGCTCCGACCCTGCCTGTCTCGACCTCACAACCATGGCGGAGCTGTAGATTCCGGTAGGTGACCGAGAGCTCGGCCGTGCGCTCCGAGAGCGGGCAGCGGCCACCCTGCCGGGAAAAGCCGCTCAGCACCGAAGGAGCAATGGGGGCTTAGGCTGGGGGGAAGCGCGGGTTCTGGCCCAGGCATGAGCTGCGCTTTATGGCCTCACCCTCCCCAGGCTTTAAGCTTGCAAGTCCTGCAAACGTCTCCGGGGTTTAAGCGGCTCTTCCCGCCAGCCTGCTCTCACTGCTCCGTGTTCACGGTCTGATTGCGAGTGAGGGGTTTGTATGGAACCAGAAATCGGTTGGTTAAATAAATAAATAAATAAATTAATGAATGAATGAATGAGGGATGCGATGTGTGTGTGAGAGAGGGTGAGCGGTAAATATCGCACACGGGGAAGCCAAAATCTGTCCTGGGGGCTTCCTTTCCCGGGGCACTGCTGGACGGTCTGTGCTGGCAAGAGATGGCTCAGAAGCTCCCCCGGAGCCCGTGTCTAACAGCCCCTGCTAGAAACCCTTAATCTAATGTTTGTTTGCATAGGGGAGGAGGTTTCACCGCGCACTGTGTGCGTTAGAAAGATTCTTTTATTTTAAGAGAGAACATTTCATTCTTGTGATTGCGGGCTAGGAGCTGTTAATCACCGGAGGGTGTAATACAAGGGAGTCGTGGAAAGAGGGGTAAAATCCCGGAGCCTCTGTCCCCGGCTGCCTGGAGAGTGCAGAGCCTGCTGTGAAGGGCTGGAGTCCTGTGCTAGGAGAAGAATAAGGGGTAAAAAGCCGGGAGTGAGTCTAGCTTAGCCAGAAGCTAGGTGGGGGCCAGTGTAGGGAAGCGGTGCGGGTGGATGGGGAGGAGGGGGTCAGTTAGACCTGTGTTCCAAGCATATTCCGGTGAAACCTCTAAGGAGAAAGAGCCTTAATTAAATAATAACAAGAAAGAGCCACCAGCAGCAGGGGATTTTACTACTTTCTACTAGGAAAAATGGCCCAAATTTCACCAAAACTACCCCTTTCTGGTCTTTGTGATCAGTAACATCCTCTGTCGCGGAGAGGATGTTACAATCCATGGTCTTACTGAGCTGGTGGGGTTTCGAACCCACAGTCTCACTGTTACTAACCCGGCTCCCAACCTTCGGGTCAGCGAGGCTTTCACACCAAGTACTTTTCGGAACTTATATTTGACCTTTTCAGGGACTAAAAACGCCTCCCCCACCCACCTCCTAAAAGATAAGGGGTTAATCCCCGGGAGAGTCTGTACCCAGCTGACTGGTGGCTCAGCAGCTCTGTCCGATGGCTCCGTTACAGGGATTTACTCGAATATACGAGGGCGCGGGTTCGAGTCTAGCTTAGCCAGAAGCTAGGTGGGGGCCAGTGTAGGGAAGTGGGTGCGGGTGGATGGGGCGGAGGGGGGGGTCAGTTAGACCTGTGTTCCAAACATATTCCGGTGAATACCTCTAATGCGAAAGAGCCTTAATTAATAACAAGAAAGAGCCACCAGCAGACTGGGGGTTTTACTACTTTTTACTAGGAAAAAAATGGCCCAAATTTCATAAAATTTCACCAAAACTACCCCTTTTTGAAGGGAGAGGATGCTACACCCCACGGTGTTACGGAGCTGGTGGGGCTTCAAGGTTACTGAGCTGGGGTAGCATCCTCTCCGCGACAGAGGCTCAGTAACATCCTCTGTCGGGGAGAGGATGCTACAACCCACGGTGTTTCGGAGCTGGTGGGGCTTCGAACCCACAACCTCCACGTTACCGAGCTGGTGGGGCTACGAACCCACAACCTCAATGATACTAACCCGGCTCCCAACCCTTGGGTCAGCGAGGCTTTCACACCGAGTCCTTTTCGGAACTTATATTTGACATTTCAAGGAGTAGAAACACCGCCCCCAACCACCTCCAAAGAGATATCTTTACCAAGAGCACCACAGCCTCCCAAGATCCAACGGTGGCTCAGAGCTCAGAGGGCACCACTTATAAACCACAGGTCTCACAGTTCACATTCAGCCTCTGTTTTATACACTTCGATGTGATTTTTATTACAATAATTTTTTATTTTTTTTAATCAGGAAAACAGCAAGTGCACAACGCCTGTATCCATCGTAATTCAATCAGCACCAATCAACAGCCAATACAAAGTACAGAACAATATCCCCAGCCCTTACATTATTCCCCCGCCGCGGAGAGTGCTAGGATTCCCACTTCTCTAAATCGGTTAAATAAATAAATGAGCGATGCAATGTGAGTGAGAAAGAGAGAGGGTGAGCGGTAAATATCACAAGTGGGGAAGCCAAAATCTGTCCTGGGGGCTTCCTTTCCCAGGGCAGTGCTGGACGGTCTGTGCTGGCGAGAGATAGACATGGGCTCCGGGGGAGCTTCTGAGCCAACAGTCCCTGCTAGAAACCCATAATCTATCCACTTTTAATGTTTGTTTGCACAGATGACAATGGAAACTGTGTGTGTTAGAATGATTATTTTATTTTTTTAAATTTTCTTTTTATTAGTTTTAATCAATTAATACCGGTATTGTTAGGTGGAACAGCCCCTAATTCACTCCTTGAATTCAGGAAATGTTCAAGTTGCTCTGGCTCCATGAATACATATCTATTATTTTCTATATTAAGTATACATTTACAAGGAAACTTTATCATTATTTTCGCACCTAACTGGCGAGCTCTAGTGCACAGAGACAGAAAGTTTTTCCTACACAATTGCATTGATCTAATAATGTCCAGATATATCCATATTTTCCCTCCAAGGTAAGGCTTGTTCCTATTGTAGAAAAACTCTTTAAAACCATATCTCTTTCAGCAGGTAACAAAATCTTCACCAGCAAATCACCTCTCTTTTCAATTTGTTCCTCCTGGGTTGTCTCAAGAAATCCAGACAGGTTATCAAACGGGGATGGGAACTCTGGACGCTCCCCTCGGTCTTCCTTGTCCTCTGTCTCTCCCCCACTTCTCTGTACTGAATCGTTGGTGTGGGAATTATGAGCTTTGCCAGCAAACCATTTCAGGGTTTAACACTAACTTCCCTTCTCCCTGACCTTTGCATTGAACAAAGCATCACTTGTGCTTAAGCCTCTCTGCTTAGGAGAGGATACCTGACTGTAATGTATTTCTCTGGCTTATAATTAACCCTGATCGCCTGAAAGAAAAGCTAGTTGCCCCTAGTCAGGGGCAGGACAAAGACAGGAAGTATAGAATTCAGCAGCCAATGAAATGATCCGTACACACCCCCTGAGCCAAGCCAATAGTGTAGAGACACGTCTGTTGCTATGTGGAAAGGAGCCAATCGTGTGATGACACATCATCTGCCTTTGTATGAATGTGCAATAAAAAGAGGACCCTTGGGACTGCTCAGTCTTTTTCCTGCCTGCCATGAAACCTGCCTGATGTGCCTTCTTTTCCTCCAAATTCAATATCTGGTGACCCGCGCCGTGATACTCCCTGCTCATCTGGCTGGACATAGCTTAGGTGCGCACCATACAGCAGACTTGCCTTCGCAATCGTAAGTATTTTTAAAGTACTTTTTAGTATTTTTTAAGTATTTGTCAGCAAGTTTGTTCCCCACATTCGTGAGCATGGCAAGTGATTTGACTGTACAGCAAAGGCTTCATGCTAGAGAGCTGCAGAAAATAATCAAGAATCATTATTTCATCACCAGAGGAAAAATAGCAAACATTAAAATAGGGGACTTAGAAGAATTGATAAGTGAAATAGCTTGCCGCTGCCCCTGGTATTCACAGGCTGGAACTCTGAATATCCAGGACTGGATTTTAATAGGCAACAGTCTTCATATGGCCCCAAGGGCCCCCATAAAGCAATTATTATTATGGTAAAAATGTACAGAGGCCATAGAACACATAGGGAAAAAAAGTCTCAAGCCAGCATTTCCAAACCATGTGCTCTTAGAAGCAGACAGCATCAGTACACTCAATCAACATACCCTTCCCCCATCTTATGCACATACTCCCTCAGAGACAGCAAATTCTTTGTATCCTCAGCTCCCCATACCTACACCCATGGCACAACACATTCACGCCTTCTATAGAACATAAGAAAATGCCATACTGGGTCAGACCAAGGGTCCATCAAGCCCAGCATCCTGTTTCCAACAGTGGCCAATCCAGGCCATAAGAACCTGGCAAGTACCCAAAAACTAAGTCTATTCCATGTAACCATTGCTAATGGCAGTGGCTATTCTCTAAGTGAACTTAATAGCAGGTAATGGATTTCTCCTCCAAGAACTTATCCAATCCTTTTTTAAACATAGCTACACTAACTGCACGAACCACATTCTCTGGCAACAAATTCCAGAGTTTAATTGTGCGTTGAGTAAAAAAGAACTTTCTCCAATTAGTTTTAAATGTGCCCCATGCTAACTTCATGGAGTGTCCCCTAGTCTTTCTACTATCCGAAAGAGTAAATAACCGATTCACATCTACCCGTTCTAGACCTCTCATGATTTTAAACACCTCTATCATATCCCCCCTCAGTCGTCTCTTCTCCAAGCTGAAAAGTCCTAACCTCTTTAGTCTTTCCTCATAGGGGAGTTGTTCCATTCCCCTTATCCTTTTGGTAGCCCTTCTCTGTACCTTCTCCATCGCAATTATATCTTTTTTGAGATGCGGCGACCAGAATTGTACACAGTATTCAAGGTGCGGTCTCACCATGGAGCGATACAGAGGCATTATGACATTTTCCGTTTTATTCACCATTCCTTTTCTAATAATTCCCAACATTCTGTTTGCTTTTTTGACTGCCGCAGCACACTGAACCGACTATTTCAATGTGTTATCCACTATGACACCTAGATCTCTTTCTTGGGTTGTAGCACCTAATATGGAACCCAACATCGTGTAATTATAGCATGGGTTATTTTTCCCTATATGCATCACCTTGCACTTATCCACATTAAATTTCATCTGCCATTTGGATGCCCAATTTTCCAGTCTCACAAGGTCTTCCTGCAATTTATCACAATCTGCTTGTGATTTAACTACTCTGAACAATTTTGTGTCATCTGCAAATTTGATTATCTCACTCGTCGTATTTCTTTCCAGATCATTTATAAACATTTGAAAAGTAAGGGTCCCAATACAGATCCCTGAGGCACTCCACTGTCCACTCCCTTCCACTGAGAAAATTGCCCATTTAATCCTACTCTCTGTTTCCTGTCTTTTAGCCAGTTTGCAATCCACGAAAGGACATCACCACCTATCCCATGACTTTTTACTTTTCCTAGAAGCCTCTCATGAGGAACTTTGTCAAACGCCTTCTGAAAATCCAAGTATACTATATCTACCGGTTCACCTTTATCCACATGTTTATTAACTCCTTCAAAAAAGTGAAGCAGATTTGTGAGGCAAGACTTGCCCTGGGTAAAGCCATGCTGACTTTGTTCCATTAAACCATGTCTTTCTATATGTTCTGTGATTTTGATGTTTATAACACTTTCCACTATTTTTCCTGGCACTGAAGTCAGGCTAACCGGTCTGTAGTTTCCCGGATCGCCCCTGGAGCCCTTTTTAAATATTGGGGTTACATTTGCTATCCTCCAGTCTTCAGGTACAATGGATGATTTTAATAAGTTACAAATTTTTACTAATAAGTCTGAAATTTCATTTTTTAGTTCCTTCAGAACTCTGGGGTGTATACCATCCCGTCCAGGTGATTTACTACTCTTCAGTTTGTCAATCAGGCCTACCACATCTTCTAGGTTCACCGTGATTTGATTCAGTCCATCTGAATCATTACTCATGAAAACCTTCTCCATTACGGGTACCTCCCCAACATCCTCTTCAGTAAACACCGAAGCAAAGAAATCATTTAATCTTTCCGCGATGGCCTTATCTTCTCTAAGTGCCCCTTTAACCCCTCGATCATCTAACGGTCCAACTGACTCCCTCACAGGCTTTCTGCTTCGGATATATTTAAAAGTTTTTACTGTGAGTTTTTGCCTCTACAGCCAACTTCTTTTCAAATTCTCTCTTAGCCTGTCTTATCAATGTCTTACATTTAACTTGCCAATGTTTATGCTTTATCCTATTTTCTTCTGTTGGATCCTTCTTCCAATTTTTGAATGAAGATCTTTTGGCTAAAATAGCTTCTTTCACCTCCCCTTTTAACCATGCCGGTAATCGTTTTGCCTTCTTTCCACCTTTCTTAATGTGTGGAATACATCTGGACTGTGCTTCTAGAATGGTATTTTTTAACAATGACCACGCCTCTTGGACATTTTTTACTTTTGTAGCTGCTCCTTTCAGTTTTTTTTCTAACAATTTTTCTCATTTTATCAAAGTTTCCCTTTTGAAAGTTTAGCACGAGAGCCTTGGATTTGCACACTGTTCCTTTTCCAGTCATTAAATCAAATTTGATCATATTATGATCACTATTGCCAAGCGGCCCCACCACCGTTACCTCTCTCACCAAGTCCTGTGCTCCACTGAGAATTAGATCTAAAATTGCTCCCTCTCTCGTCGGTTCCTGAACCAATTGCTCCATAAAGCTATCATTTATTCCATCCAGGAACGTTATCTCTCTAGCGTGACCCGATGATACATTTACCCAGTCTATATTGGGGTAATTGAAGTCTTATCCAATCATAAACAGAAGCACAACTTGCACATAAGCAAGTACTCAAGAACACTGGTGCAAGTAAATCAGTATATTTTCCATCCAATTATAAATCACTGTTTTATTATTGTAAATGTTCCAATATCCTTACTGTGGCAACTCCATACAAAGTAACAGTCAAGAGTTACAGGTCCCCCGACACGGTCCCGTGTTTCGCGGTGGCTGCATCGGGAGGGACCGGATGACATTCAAAATCTGGAATATAACATGAGTAATCAAACATGGAAAAAAGGGCTGGCTGCAGGAAAATGGGTTACAGTAAGTAATCACATACCTTGTAGACAATCAGGAGCGCGGGCATCCTCTGCATTTGGCAAACATTTAAAGGGCAAAAAAGGCGCGAAAGCTAGCTCTCGCGAGATGCTGAGTGTAACAAAAGGACACCTGTAATCGGGTTAACAAATTAACAAAAAATGATAAAACAGTACCGGTGAATATTCACATGTTTTATAAAACGGGCATCAGCGGAGGCGCTCTCAGCATTAAAAATTTTAAACAAGCAGAAGGACACAGAAGAACCGTGCTCCCAAGATGCTATAAATGACAGGCAGACACCTATAGAACAACAACAGAGATACTAGTAAAACTGATACCACTCGATATCTTTGAGACCATGGGGGGAAACTGAGTTGAGGGTGAAGATCCAGCGCTGCTCTCTCCGACCTAGCTTGCCTGGAAAATCTCCACCTCGTAAGGGGGGCGAGACCCCCTTACGAGGTGGAGATTTTCCAGGCAAGCTAGGTCAATGACAGAGAGGAGCAGTCGGGAGGAGGTGTGGCGCTTTATGTCCGGGATGGCAGAGTCCAACAGGATAACCATCCTGCATGAGACTAAATACAAAATTGAATCTTTATGGGTAGAAATCCCTTGTGTGTCAGGGAAGACTACAGTGATAGGGGTTTACTATCACTGTAGTATACGAGGTGGAAAATCTCCACCTCGTAAGGGGGTCTCGCCCCCCCCTTACGAGGTGGAGATTTTCCAGGCAAGCTAGGTCGGAGAGAGCAGCGCTGGATCTTCACCCTCAACTCAGTTTCCCCCCATGGTCTCAAAGATATCGAGTGGTATCAGTTTTACTAGTATCTCTGTTGTTGTTCTATAGGTGTCTGCCTGTCATTTATAGCATCTTGGGAGCACGGTTCTTCTGTGTCCTTCTGCTTGTTTAAAATTTTTAATGCTGAGAGCGCCTCCGCTGATGCCCGTTTTATAAAACATGTGAATATTCACCGGTACTGTTTTATCATTTTTTGTTAATTTGTTAACCCGATTACAGGTGTCCTTTTGTTACACTCAGCATCTCGCGAGAGCTAGCTTTCGCGCCTTTTTTGCCCTTTAAATGTTTGCCAAATGCAGAGGATGCCCGCGCTCCTGATTGTCTACAAGGTATGTGATTACTTACTGTAACCCGTTTTCCTGCAGCCAGCCCTTTTTTCCATGTTTGATTACTCATGTTATATTCCAGATTTTGAATGTCATCCGGTCCCTCCCGATGCAGCCACCGCGAAACACGGGACCGTGTCGGGGGACCTGTAACTCTTGACTGTTACTTTGTATGGAGTTGCCACAGTAAGGATATTGGAACATTTACAATAATAAAACAGTGATTTATAATTGGATGGAAAATATACTGATTTACTTGCACCAGTGTTCTTGGGTAATTGAAGTCTCCCATTATTACTGCACTACCAATTTGGTTAGCTTCCCTAATTTCTCTTAGCATTTCACTGTCCATCTCACCATCTTGACCAGGTGGACGGTAGTATACCCCTATCACTGTAGTCTTCCCTGACACACAAGGGATTTCTACCCATAAAGATTCAATTTTGTATTTAGTCTCATGCAGGATGGTTATCCTGTTGGACTCATGCCATCCCGGACATAAAGCGCCACACCTCCTCCCGACTGCTCCTCTCTGTCATTGCGATATAATTTGTACCCCGGTATAGCACTGTCCCATTGGTTATCCTCTTTCCACCATGTCTCTGAGATGCCAATTAAGTCTATGTCATTTACTGCTATACATTCTAATTCTCCCATCTTACTACTTAGACTTCTGGCATTAGCATACAAACATTTCAAAGTTTGTCTTTTGTTTGTATTTTTATTCTGCTTTTTAATTGATAGGGATAAGTTAGAATTTTTTAGCTCAGGGGAGTTTTTAGTTACAGGCACTTGGACTACTTTTCTAATTATTGGAACCTCACTGTCGGGATGCCCTAATTCTATTGCATCATTAGTATCCTTTAAAGATACATCTCTCCGAATCATGCGCTGCTGAGCGACTGTCGGCTTTCCCCTTTGTTCTAGTTTAAAAGCTGCTCTATCTCCTTTTTAAAGGTTAGCGCCAGCAGTCTGGTTCCACCCTGGTTAAGGTGGAGCCCATCCCTTCAGAAGAGACTCCCCCTTCCCCAAAAGGTTCCCCAGTTCCTAACAAAACTGAATCCCTCTTCCTTGCACCATCGTCTCATTCACGCATTGAGACTCCGGAGCTCTGCCTGCCTCTGGTGACCTGCGCGTGGAACAAGGAGCATTTCAGAGAATGCTACCCTGGAGGTTCTGGATTTAATCTTTCTACCTAAGAGCCTAAATTTGGCTTCCAGAACCTCCCTCCCACATTTTCCTATGTCGTTTGTGCCCACGTGTACCACGACAGCCGGCTCCTCCCCAGCACTGTCTAAAATCCTATCTAGGTGACGCGTGAGGTCCGCCACCTTCGCACCAGGTAGGCATGATACCAGGCGATCCTCACGCCCTCCCGCCACCCAGCTATCTACATTCCTAATCGAATCACCAACTATGACGGCCGACCTAACCCTTCCCTCCTGGGCAGTAGGCCTTGGGGAGATATCCTCAGTGCGAAAGGACAATGCATCACCTAGAGAGCAGGTCCTTGCTACAGGATCCTTTCCTGCTACACCTGGTTGGTGCTCTCCCATTTTGAGACCTTCTTCCTCCAAGGCAGCACCAGGGCTGCCAGTCTGAAGTTGGGACTGGACTACTATGTCCCTGAAGGTCTCATCTATATATCTCTCTGTCTCCCTCAGCTCCTCCAGGTCTGCCACTCTAGGCTCCAGAGATCGGACTCGTTCTCTGAGAGCCAGGAGCTCTTTGCATCACATGCACATGTACAACTTCTCACCGGTGGGTAAAAAATCATACATGTGACACTCGATGCAAAAGACTGGGAAGCCCCCCTCTTGCTGCTGGACTGCTGCCTTCATCTCAATTTTGATCAGTTCCTAGTTGAGTGTTAGGTTGCTATGGGAGTAGGAATGTGTCTAAGTTCCTTTAAATGTATTAGTGAATTCACTATGTCTGGTAGTGGCCTACTGGGGTCTGATCGAATTCTCAAAGTTTTTGTTGATGGGTTTTTTGTGCAAGTGGCACCTGCCTATAAATTAAGGGATGAGCTTGGGGTGGGTGGGAGGGTTGGGAATTACAAACAGTCTAACTTTAGTTAGTCAGCCTGAGTGACTCACAGCTCCCTTGATTAACAAATGTTGTTCCCTATTCAAACCTAATCACACTACCTAAACACCTTTCCAAGGTGAGTAACTGAGCTGAACTATTCAACTTTTTTACTTTGGTATATACTGCTCCTAGCTTATTTCTAGCTTCTGGCTACTTTTTTGTGGGTTTTTTGTTTTTCAATACAATGCACTCAGTTATTAAATAAAACACTTGAGCACAATTAAGCCACAACCTGGCCTGTGCACAGAATTTCCTCAAACAGCAAAAAGAAAACCTTACAGAAAACTAATTAGAAAGACTTCAAGCCTTTCCCATTACAGAAAAGACCAATGAACTAGGGGGGACAGAATATGAAATAGAGCATCTGGGGACACACACTCACAAGGCACCGTCCCCTACCATGGCTCCTGTGGCTTCCTCTGCGTCCACCTCAGAGAAGGCCCCTGGAGACTAGGGACGCTGAAATCAGAGAAGCTAGCCTCCCTCCACCTTGCCCGCAAGCCCTTCCCCCACCAACTCCCTGTACCCCCATTTGCCATTGCCTGAGACAGTCATTGATTCTGCATCACCAATTTGTCCAGGTAAATTACCATCTCAAACCGCTGCTCCCGGTAACAATTTATGTGCCGCGTCAGCATGGGATTTCACCTAGAGCAAGTGAATGAAAATCTCACAAAGGAGGAATTATTGGAAGGGATTCAAGCCTCTCCCATTACAAAAAGGATTAAAGAACTAGGTGTGGCAGCAATAGAGTTGAGTGCCGCCCGGAGTGCCATGGACAGTGGCTATGCCCCCAGGTCTTCAAAGAAATTAGCGTATAAGTCCTTGGGCCAGGCAGCTGCACTCCTGCGTTACAAGCAAAGAAAATATCAATATGAAAGAAATGATTTAATGAGACAGTACAATGACCTGTTACAAACCAGACTACACCTGGTGCTGGAGCAGACAGGGCAGACTAAGGAGTGGTCTCTCTTGGTCTTTGATATTCAGTTACAGAAAATCTGCATACTTTGAGAGCATTTCCCCCACACAAAGTGATTGCAGAGCCTTATGTTATAACTGTACTGAAACTTGAGCAGTATTACAGTGAAACTTTCCCTTTTGCAAAGTTAATTTGGCTCACACTTAAAATGACTCCATTTCTCTGAGATTTAAGTTTATAGCAATTGCTTGAATTGCCAGTGCACAAAACTTGTAATTCTCCCTATAGGACAAAGAGAAAATCTGTTTGCAAGAGATCAGCAAGTCCTTGCCAGTCATTGTCTCTGTTAAACAAAGCTGTCTTTCAGTTCCTATTGACTGAAGGATTAATTCATTGAATGAAGTTCTCTGCTCTGTTTCTTTTCTTTTGAGAAACACTGCTCCTCCCCCTCTTATCCTGTCTTTCTGTTAACTCTTGGTAGCCACTCAGGTGGGGGGGGATAACTTTTGAAAAGAAAAAACTGGACTTAGTACTGCAGTTTCTCTCCCTAGTTTCTATACCTCTCAATTCCTGAATTATCTGCTGCAACTGTGCGTTGCAGCTTTCAAAGGGGAGCACGAGACAGATCAGATCTCCTGCTGATCCAAATCTTTTCCCTCAACCTTCAATGCATTACTACACTAGCCCTTCCTCTCACTCTGTCTTTAATCTTTTTAATACTTTCAAACTTCTTTAATACTGAACTGAGATCACTGAACAGCGTGTTTAATTTCCTATTCTAATTATAAGAAGAAATTGTATTCTGATATTCCACATTGAAAGTAAGCTCAGAGTATTATTGATTGCAACCTGGAACAATAATTGCAATCTATAAAGTAATGATGGTGTCTCCACTAGGAGGCGCTATGCTATTCTACAAGTTATATTATATTGTGTTAATAATTCTGTTGTATACTAGTTTTTATTTTTCAGATCTGCGGTCCTCATGTCTTAAGGAAACTTCAGTTTTATTTTCTTTTTCACAAATTTTATACAGAATTCTGAATCTTAAAATTTTTACTGACAGAGGTTGCTACATCTAAAGCAATCCCTCCCAAGCCTTTTCTTGCAAATACAAATCGATTTTATTAAATTGAATAATAGAATTGATTTATCCAAGGTTAAAGTAAGAATTTCACTTTAATCATTACCTTAGTAAATTTTTTGCTGTATGCCAGTTTTTAATATTTTCCAGACTGACAGCCTTCCTGCCATGAGAGATGTGAAGATGAACACGTTCCAGTTTTAACATTTTTCTAACACCTTTTGACTTGATTTTTGATCCTTGATCTAATTTTGTGTTTGATACCTTTTTGATAAGATTTTTAGCTCATATTGTGTTATCTGTTTATCTTGATGCCAAGAAGACTATGAATGAACATTTGCAGGATGAATGAATGTGTCAGTTTTGTGTAACATATGTTTAATGTAATGTCTAATATACTTGCCATTTGTGATTCAGCCTACTACAATTGACTTTTCCTTTAAATGATTAATTTACATGTGTGCTATTTTACTGAATGAAAATTGATCACTGCATAAAAACCTTCTTGATAATGGGGTTACCCTCTGTTCTGAAAACTGATAATGGCTCTATTTACTGCAGCCATTCCTTTGCATGAATTTTGTCAATTGAACATTAAATACTTATTTGGCATCCCCTACAACACCACAGGGCAAGCCATTGGGGAGAGAGCCAACCATACCCTTAAGAGCTCTTGACAAAACAAAAACAAAAGGGAGGGAATGCCCCTGGACTTCCCCCTAAACAGGACTGGCTGAACAAAGTATTGTTTACTTTAAATCATCTAAACATATCAAATTCAAATAAGACCACAGCCATGGGTAATCATTATGGGACTAGGGTTAGTCACTCACAGCCATCAGTTTTGTATAGAACAGTGATGGCCAACCTTTTGAGCTCAGTGTGTCAAAATTCATAAAAAAAACCGAGCATAACTCGGGTGGTGTGTCACTTCTAGAAAAATCCATAATTGTGATATTTGAAGCTCTAACAAGTTATAATTTTAATATGTACTGTATTTATTAATAAAGCAAAAACAAATAATTCTTTACCTTGCCTGCTTAGTGACTTTTTTGTTGCTGAATTTCATCAGCTAAATCTTCAATTAAAACACTCTTCCCCCTCCCACACAAACTCTTACTCCCCTGGATTTTCTCATACACACTCATGCTCTCACACTCACTGGCTCCCTCACATACACACAAACACACACACCCAGGCAGGCTCCCATTCATTTTCACATCACTCCCGCTCCATCCTCCAGGCAGGCACAATTCATTCTCACACACACCCCCAGGCAGGCACCTATGCATTCACACACACCCCCAGGCAGAGTCCCATTCATTCATAAGCACACTAAAGGTAGGACCCCCCCCCCTCTTTTGCCAGCAACCTCGGAACCTCTCTCATTCCTCTGCTGCCACATGACTATTGGGGATGTTACTATTCTTGCACATTCCCAAAGATTACATGTGCCAATCACTAAAAACATATTTTTTTTTAACCTTTGCTGTCTGATCTTAGTTTTCTAATTGATTGGTCACAGGCTTTTTTTTTTCCACCTTCCCTTTCTTATTTTTTTTTTGCCAATTCCTTTTATATTGTCTTTTTTTCTGTTTCTTTTCTCTCCATCTTCTTCCCTCAAACAGTCAGGTTCTCATTCTCACATGCATTTCTCTCTCTCACACATACAGTCTCTCACTGGCACATGCGGTCTGACTTTCTCACACAGGCTCTCTCTCACTCCCATATGCCTTCTCGCTCAAGCACATGCTGTCTCTGCAAACATTCACTCTCAAACACAATCTCTCAACTCGTCTCATACACGCACACACACACCCTCTACAGACCCTCAGCCTCTCTCACCTCTGGGCCACCTCTTCGCAGGTCGCCGCAGGATGGGCTCTGCGGCGGCCCTGCTACCGGGCTTCTTCCTCTTCTCAGGCCGCTGTGACTTGGGTGGGATTCGCGGCAGCCAGTAAGCTCAAGTGCTGCTCCTCTTCTGCGCGTGCTGATGCTTCTCTCCTTCCTACCCACGCGGCTCCGGCAACGTTTACTTCCGGGCCGCACAGGCAAGAAGGAGGGGCATCAGCGCGTTTAAATGCGATCCCTATCTGCCTGTTGCGCCGCATGAGCCTCTCTGCACCCGGGGGCATGGGGGGGGGGAGATACTAAACTAATTTTAAAGGGGTCGGTGCAGCCGCTAAAAAAAAAAATAAAGGACCGGCACAGCAGGAAAAAAAAAAAATTCCGATAGTCCATGAAATGCTGCGCATGTCAGCAAACACGTCTCGGCGTGTCACCTCTGACATGCATGTCATAGGTTAGCCATCACTGGTATAGAATATTTAATGTCTGGTACGGTCCCGTTCCCATAACATAGGGACGAGGATATGTTGCTCTGCTTGCTTCCACAGGTATCAAGCTGTGGAGAGATGGAAAGGTGTCCAGGTCTACAGGACCCAATCACCAACTTCTCCCTGAGCCTCCACAGCCCTCAGAAGGACAGAGACCGGACTCCTTGCAAAAAGCAGCACCACATAACCTGGGGACAGATCAAGCCCCTATCTGACCAATCTGCACAACTCTTAGAACAGCAAGGCCTTGAGAGAACTCCAGAGAACTTATTAGCCGCCTTTTCTTGCCTGAATGCCAACTCATTAACAATTGTGTTCTGCACCCCCCTCCTTTGCCTTATTTCTCCAGTTATGGCGATTTCAGAACAAGGACTCTGACAGAACAACATGTACATCCTCGATGCACAGAACATTTCACACCTGTTGGATCTGCACACACATGCCAACCCATGCCTGCGGAGAACTACTGATGCATGCTGTACCATTTAACCTTACAGTATGGACTAATTATCCTTTACAGAGAGGTGTTTTCATTAACTCTTCAGTTAATACCATACTACACATCGGCAGCCGTATTCAAGAGACTGCCGCTCTTTGTTGGGACTATGATACAGGGGATGGGAAGGGGATTCAGGTGGGAAATGTCCATATTGTAACCGAACCTTTGTATTAATCACTGAACACTTACATAATTATACCACATATGTATGCAATTGGCAGATTTCAGGATGTGCAGTGGGAGACCCAAGCAGGTGCGGAGAGTATAGAGGGGACGAGGGATTTACCCTTTGTAGTTACATAGCCCAAATGATAACACAATTTAAAGATACCAATGACATGTCCACTAATCTGTTAGGAAACATATGGATGTTATGTGGGTGTAGAGCATATATGAACATTTCCCCAAGATGAAGAGGCAGATGCACTCTAGGCTACATCCTCCCCTCATACTATGCAGTCAAAAATTTACCCAAAGCAAGACTCCGTAACATAACGGAGGCGATCAAGAATCCCATAGATATGTATACAGAAACCCAGATAGCTAGAAGCCTGTTTCCCCCAATGGGGACAGCTATGAATTACAGAGACTTACACATTCTAGCTAACTGGACGACTGCCCTATTTAATCAGACAGTCCATGCATTAAAACTACTCACAACAGAAGTCTCTCAGATTAGAGAAGTAGCATTACAGAACCGCTATGCCTTAGACACCATTTTAGCTTCAAAGGGTGGTGTTTGTGCATTAATTGGATCTCATTGCTGTGTGTACATATCAGACTATAAAGCAAACCTCACACATCCCATAGAACAGATAGAAACCATGGTTGCTGATGCACCACTTTCAGGCAGAATACCAACTTCTCCATGGGATTGACTATGGTCCTGGCTCCCTGATATTTCTGGTCTCAAAAGGGTGATTTCTATTATAATTACTGTAATTGTCTTAATTATTTGCCTGTGCTGCTGCATTCAGTGCATACCCAACCTCATATCCATACTGAAACCTTGCTCTCAGCCCGGATACAAAGATGTCTTGTAAGATGCCTAATAGGGAATCCTGAGCCCTGTAGCGGTTGGCACATCACGCTGCACCAGTTCTGGGTGATGTGGAGATTCAGGAGCTCTGCGGCGGCTGGCACAACATGCCGACTCAGCTTTTTCTCTCTATATCCCCTTTCCCCTATTTCCAGCCCATACCAAGACATAACAGATTCCAGTAGGGGTCTAAAGCTTTATTGAGCTGCCTAAATAAAAACAGAAAGGGTGAGATGTGGGAATTATGAGCTTTGCCAGCAAGCCATTTCAGGGTTTAACACTAACTTCCCTTCTCCCTGACCTTTGCATTGAACAAAGCATCACTTGTGCTTAAGCCTCTCTGCCTAGGAGAGGATACCCGACTGTAATGTATTTCTCTAGCTTATAATTAACCCTGATTGCCTGAAAGAAAAGCTAGTTGCCCCTAGTCAGGGGCAGGACAAAGACAGGAAGTATAGAATTCAGCAGCCAATGAAATGATCCGTACACACCCCCTGAGCCAAGCCAATAGTGTAGAGACACGTCTGTTGCTATGTGGAAAGGAACCAATCGTGTGATGACACATCATCTGCCTTTGTATGAATGTGCAATAAAAAGAGGACCCTTGGGACTGCTCAGTCCTTTCCCTCTTTTCCTGCCTGCCTTGAAACCTGCTTGATGTGTCTTCTTTGCCTCCATATTCAATAGTTGGCATGTTACCACTGGAGAAATTCAGGAGATCCTGAAAATACTTTTTAAGCTGTTCCTTGGGGGAAATTAATGTACATTTAGGAAAATGTATTATTCTCACATTATGGTATCTGAGAGTATTTTCCAGACCTTCCAGTCTCTTATCTAACCTTGAGTCCCCCTGAATCTGGCCTGTTTGTATTTCCTTAATCTGGTTTATTTGCAAATCCATTTCCTGGATTTTCGTTGAATTTGCAAGAACCACGTTCACCAGGTTAAACTGCTCTTGAGAAGCCTTAATTGTTGTCATCAAAGATATTATTGCTTTTTCCAAAATAGCCATACCATTCCATAACGCATCTAAAGTAACTACTTCAGGCTTATTTAACAATTTTAATTCTGGTAAATTTACCGGTGCTATCTGCTTTGTACTCTCCGCGTCAGTCCGCTCCGTCTGGCTCTTTCCCAGAGCGGTAGTAAATGGCAGCGACCTGCCCACACCGCTCATTACACCAATATTCAATTCCTTCAAGGCGATTAAGGTCCCCTATTAGGTAGTCTCCTGGAATGCAGAAAGCAAAATGTGCGGCCAAGCTGCACATTTTACTTTCAGAAATTAATTCCTGCCAAAGGCCAGCACCAGGCAAGTGTACAGAAAAGCAGAAAAAACTGGTTTTCTGTACCACCCTATCATAGCGATATTAAGTCGGAGGCCCCCCCCAAAAAAAAAATTCTTCTAAAAAAAAAAAAAAAAAAAAAAAAAATAGGAAAATTGGTCCTTACCTGCTAATTTTGTTCCTCTAGTAGCACTGATCAGTCCAGACTCCTGGGTTTTGCCTCCCCTCCAGCAAATGGAGACAGAGAAGTTTTAATGGACTCTGTCCTATACCCCCGAGGTGCCACCTAGAGTCTGTCAGTATTACACTGTACCCAAGCAGAGAAAAGTAAACTAGTACAACCAAAATCCCCCCCCGCCCCCCTTGGGAATGAAAAACTGGTAACATGAACGAAAGCATGCCCATTCTCCTACCCTTTGAAGGTGGGCGCACAATATCAAAATGCATTGAATAAATCTGCAGAATATGAACATCAACCGGCAGAGCAGACTCTCCATTTCCCCATGGGCGGGACTCTGGACTGATCCGTGGTACTACAGGAACGAAAATTAGCAGGTAAGGACCAATTTTCCTTTCCCTGTACGTACCCGGATCGGTCCGGACTCCTGGAATGTACCAAAGCTAGGGTTGGATTGAGAGAGAGTCCCGCTCGGAGAACACTGGCCCTGAAGGAACCGGCTCTGGGGCCCGGACATCTAGACGGTCATGCCTAGTAAACGTGTGTGGAGATTTCCACGTAGCTGTGCGACAAAATCTCCTGCGGCGACACCTGCTGACATTCCGCCCACGAAGTCGCCTGCGATCTAGTAGAATGAGCACGGAGACCGACCGGAATCGGACGGCCCTGAACTAGGTAAGCCAAAGCAATAGCTCCCTTCTGCCAGCGTGCAACTGTGGCCCTTGAAGCTTTCTGACCCTTCCTGGGACCACCCCATAGGACAAACAGATGGTCCGAAAGACGGAAACCGTTTGTGACCTCCAAATAACGTACCAGCACGCGTCTGATGTCCAACTGTCTTAACTCCCTAGACTTGGAAATAGAAAGATCTAGGCCCGCCAAGGACGGGAGCGCCACCGACTGATTCAAATGAATAGAGGACACTACTTTCAGAAGGAAGGAGGGAACAGTTCGTAAAGAAACTTCTTCGTTGGAAATCCTTAAGAAGGGCTCCTGACAAGATAAGGCCTGTAGCTCCGAAACACGCTGCGCCGATACGATAGCCAAGAGCAAAACGACCTTCAACGTCAGATCTTTCAAGGTCGCACGCGTCAGCGGCTCGAAAGGCGCAATACAAAAGGGCACGGAGAACCAGGTTGAGCTTCCACGAAGGACAGGGGCTCCAAATCGGAGGATAAAGATGTTTAACGTCACGCAGAAAATGAACCACGTCCAGATGAGACACTAGAGCGAGGCCCTGTACCTTTCCCTGAAAACTGCCAAGGGCTGCTATTTGAAATCGTAGGGAATTGAAGGCTAGACCTTTTACTAGACCTTCCTGCGGAAAGGCCAGAACATCTGGAATAGTAGCCCTGGACGGCTCCACCGCGTAGTTCAGGCACCAGTCCTCAAAAATACCCCAAACTCTGACGTAGGCAATGGAGAGAGAAGTTGTACGGGACTGCTAAAGCTTAGCAATCACCTCCTCCGAGTAACCCTTATTTCTCAGTCTCTGCCTTTCAAAAGCCATGCCTGGAATAGCAGGAGATGCTGCAGGGCAGGAGTGAGGTGCATTGGCAGAGCTGTGTGTGAGGGTCTCAGTACTGGAATAGCAGGAGGTGCTGCAGGGCAGGAGTGAGGTGCATTGGCAGAGCTGTGTGTGAGGGTCTCAGTACTGGAATAGCAGGAGGTGCTGCAGGGCAGGAGTGAGGTGCATTGGCAGAGCTGTGTGTGAGGGTCTCAGTACTGGAATAGCAGGAGGTGCTGCAGGGCAGGAGTGAGGTGCATTGGCAGAGCTGTGTGTGAGGGTCTCAGTACTGGAATAGCAGGAGGTGCTGCAGGGTAGGAGTGAGGTGCATTGGTAGAGCTGTATGTGAGGGTCTCAGTACTGGAATAGCAGGGGGTGCTGCAGGGCAGGAGTAAGGTGCATTGGCAGAGCTGTGTGTGAGGGTCTCAGTACTGGGATAGCAGGAGGTGCTGCAGGGCAGGAGTGAGATGCATTGGCAGAGCTGTGTGTGAGGGTCTCAGTACTGGAATAGCAGGAGGTGCTGCAGGGTAGGAGTGCGGTGCATTGGTAGAGCTGTATGTGAGGGTCTCAGTACTGGAATAGCAGGGGGTGCTGCAGGGCAGGAGTAAGGTGCATTGGCAGAGCTGTGTGTGAGGGTCTCAGTACTGGGATAGCAGGAGGTGCTGCAGGGCAGGAGTGAGATGCATTGGCAGAGCTGTGTGTGAGGGTCTCAGTACTGGAATAGCAGGAGGTGCTGCAGGGCAGGAGTGAGGTGCATTGGCAGAGCTGTGTGTGAGGGTCTCAGTACTGGAATAGCAGGAGGTGCTGCAGGGCAGGAGTGAGGTGCATTGGCAGAGCTGTGTGAGGGTCTCAGTACTGGAATAGCAGGGGGTGCTGCAGGGCAGGAGTGAGGTGCATTGGCAGAGCTGTGGGTGAGGGTCTCAGTACTGGAATAGCAGGGGGTGCTGCAGGGCAGGAGGGAGGTGCATTGGCAGAGCTGTGGGTGAGGGTCTCAGTACTGGAATAGCAGGAGGTGCTGCAGGGTAGGAGTAAGGTGCATTGGCAGAGCTGTGTGTGAGGGTCTCAGTACTGGAATAGCAGGGGGTGCTGCAGGGCAGGAGTAAGGTGCATTGGCAGAGCTGTGTGTGAGGGTCTCAGTACTGGAATAGCAGGAGATGCTGCAGGGCAGGAGTGAGGTGCATTGGCAGAGCTGTGTGTGAGGGTCTCAGTACTGGAATAGCAGGGGGTGCTGCAGGGCAGGAGTGAGGTGCATTGGCAGAGCTGTGTGTGAGGGTCTCAGTACTGGAATAGCAGGGGGTGCTGCAGGGCAGGAGTGAGGTGCATTGGCAGAGCTGTGTGTGAGGGTCTCAGTACTGGAATAGCAGGGGGTGCTGCAGGGTAGGAGTGAGGTGCATTGGCAGAGCTGTGTGAGGGTCTCAGTACTGGAATAGCAGGAGGTGCTGCAGGGCAGGAGTGAGGTGCATTAGCAGAGCTGTGTGTGAGGGTCTCAGTACTGGAATAGCAGGAGGTGCTGCAGGGTAGGATTGAGGTGCATTGGCAGAGCTGTGTGAGGGTCTCAGTACTGGAATAGCAGGAGGTGCTGCAGGGCAGGAGTGAGGTGCATTAGCAGAGCTGTGTGTGAGGGTCTCAGTACTGGAATAGCAGGAGGTGCTGCAGGGCAGGAGTGAGGTGCATTGGCAGAGCTGTGTGTGAGGGTCTCAGAACTGGAATAGCAGGAGGTGCTGCAGGGCAGGAGTGAGGTGCATTGGCAGAGCTGTGTGTGAGGGTCTCAGTACTGGAATAGCAGGGGGTGCTGCAGGGCAGGAGTGAGGTGCATTGGCAGAGCTATGTGTGAGGGTCTCAGTACTGGAAAAGAAAATTATTCCTTACCTGCTAATTTTCGTTTCTGTAGTACCATGGATCAGTCCAGACAGTGAGTTGTCGTCCCCCCCTTCCAGCAGATGGAGTCAGAGCAAAAACTGAGAGGGCGCTCTCTCATAAGCTGGTGCGCCCTCTGCATCCCTTCAGTTTTAAGAATATCAAAGCCAGAAAGAAAAGCCTTGGATGGATCAAGACAAATTGAATATTAACTATAAACATGCATCAATGCAAACTTGCAAGAAGAACTCTTAGTCAGTCCCATACCGGTCCTGAAATGATTAGACAGTCGAGCTGAAAGATTATTCCAAAAAAACCCCCAAAAATCCTTGGGGTGGGCGTCTGGACTGATCCGTGGTACTACAGGAACGAAAATTAGCAGGTAAGGAATAATTTTCTTTTCCCTGTATGTACCCGGATCAGTCCAGACCGTGGGATGTACCAAAGCTTCCCTATGTAGGGTGGGCCATTGATAGCCCAGCTCGAATCACCTGAGCCCCAAAAGAGCCCACGAGCGGCGGTTGAAGATTCAAGCGATAGTGATGCGCAAAATTGTGCAACGACTTCCAGGTAGCCGCTCTGCAAATCTCCTGTGGAGAGGCCGCTCGGCTTTCTGCCCAGGAGGCTGCTTGAGCTCGGAGAGAATGAGCCGTTATAACGTCTAGCGGTGGACGCCCAGCACCAATATATGTGGTAGAAATTGCTTCCTTTAGCCAGCGGGCAATGGTGGTTTTAGAAGCCTTGTTTCCCTTCCTGGGACCACTGCAGAGGTCAAAGAGGTGATCCGATAAACGGAAGTCATTGGTAGCTTCCAGATATCGAAGGAGGACGCGCTTGACATCGAGGCGTCTAAGGTCTCTGGAATCCTCTTCCTGGAAGGACGGCAGCTCCACCGTCTGATTTAAACGGAAGGGCAAGACCACCTTTGGAAGGAAAGATGGCACCGTAGACAAGGATAGTCCCGAATCCGTGAAATGTAGGGAAGGCTCTCTACATGACACGGCTTGAAGCTCCGAAATTCTGCGAGCGCAACAGATAGACACCAGAAATACTGTCCTGAGAGTGAGGTCCTTGAGGGTAGCTCTCTTCAAAGGTTCAAAAGGTGGACCGCCTAGGACTCGAAGGACCAAATTCAAGCTCCACGAAGGGCATAAATTGCAGATTGGTGGTTTCACATACTTTACTTTGTGACCAAAGAGTAGTCCAATCCTGATGATGCATGAGGGCGCCGAGGGCTGCCACCTGAACTCTAAAGGGAATTGTAGGCTAATCCCATCTCCAGTCCGCGCTGTAAGAAAGACAAGATCTGGGCTATGCTCGCAGGATGCGGAGAAAGCTTTGTGGACTGGCACCAAGACTCAAAATCTTTCCAGACCCGAATATAGGACATGGAGGTGGAAGTCTTCCTAGCCTTGAGGAGAGTGGAGGTAACCGCCTCTGGGTACCCTCGTCTACTCAGCCGTCGTCTCTCAAAAGCCAGGCCGCTAGACAGAAGTGTTCCATATTATAGGTCCCTGGCTGGACCTATAATATGGAACACAAGGCCTTTAGAAATCAGAACACAAAGAGACATCAAAGCATTCAAAAAAAGTTTAAAAACATGGCTATTTAAGCAAGCGTACCACAAAGGGAATGAAGAGTAGAATCCAGGGAATTGTACGATGCGGTCCGAAGAACTCCCACACACACACCATTCGAGTAAGCTGATGTGTGTGTGTGGATTTTTATTTTACTTTACCTCTATTAGATTGCAACAACAGAGGACCAGACTTAAGTGTTAATTTATCTTACAGCCGATATACTTAAAGTAGACATGACTTATCAACCACTGAATACTATTTAATATGAAACTATGTTACAGTATTTGATGGCACCTGTTTAATATAACTCAACTCGTTTAAGTTTTAAATTATGTGCCTTATTGTGAACCGTCGTGACGGCAACTAGCATAGAAAAGACTGTAAGTAAGTAAGTAAGTAAGTAAGTAAGTAAATAAATAAATACCTGGTCGAAAAATACTGTTCCCTGCCGTAGAAGGTTCGGCAGATGTCCCAGTCGAAGCGGGCCGTCCACCGCTAAGTTGACCAAGTCTGCAAACCACGGCCCCTGGTGACTCTCTATTCCTCAGAGCACCCTTCCCACCAGGGGCAAGGCGGGAACACGTAGAGCAGGAGGCCCCGCGGCCACGGGAGGACTAGGGGTTTTACTACTTTTTACTAGGAAAAATGGCCCAAATTTCACCAAAACTACCCCTTTCTAGTCCTTGTGATCAGTAACATCCTCTGTCGTGGAGAGGATGCTGCAACCCACGGTGTTACGGACACATTTTAACTTTCAGAAATTAGCGCCTACCCAAAGGTAGGCATAAATTTCTGCCGGTGCCGGGGAAGTGCACAGAAAAGCAGTAAAAACTGCTTTTCTTTGCACCCTCCGACTTAATATCATGGCGATATTAAGTTGGAAGTCCTAAAAGTTTAAAATAGTTAAAAAGAAAAAAAAATCTTTAAATCGGCCCGCGGCTTGCGGGTTGAAAACCGGACGCTCAATTTTGCCGGCGTCCAGTTTCCGAACCCGTGCCTGTCAGCGGGTTTGACCACCGATGCCGGCAAAATCGAGCGCCGGCTGTCAAACTCGCTGACAGACGCCGCCGCTTCCGTCAAAAAAGAGGCGCTAGGGTCCCTAGTTGCAGCAGGAGCGGGCGGTTTTCTGAGTTGGCCTGATAATCTATAAGAAGGTAAAATTTACAACTTACCCCAAGTAACAAGAACAGCAATATGTAATGAAAATGACAGGTCTGCCACTGAGGAGGGACGGCTTGGTCAGCTATCTGCTGTCCACCATCAGACACTCAATCTAGCGGTCGCGGCAGGAGATGTTGAGCAAGGGAAGGTCCCTCGCCTGCGAGTTCCTCTTCCATACAGTGGTGCGCACCCGGCTCAAGGCAGAGCACTGTTACGCACTGTCCGCCGGGCGGGTGGAGGACTTTGCCCGCCGGTGGACAGGGTGCTCTGCTCCCCTCCCCTTATTGAGTTAATCCTTAAGATGTGAGCTTTTTGGTTTGCGGTTTGATTTTTCCGTGGCGCACGTTTTGGGTGTCCCTTTCCCTCCCCTCACCCCTCGCTCAGGAACAAAGCGAAGAGATGAGGGGGGGGGGGGGGGAGCCAGCCCAGCGGGAAAAGCCGCTTAGCACGGACGGTGTTTCAGGAGGGAGCAACGGGGGACCAGGAGCGCAGGTTCTGGTCCCAGGTATGAGCTCCTATGCGGGGCGGGGCGGCTTCACCCTCCCTCCCAGTAGGCAGCATGGCCCCCTTTTCACTAGAGCTACCCTGCTCGCCCTCCGCACAGGCTCCCGTGCTAACCTGGGGCGGCTCCGAACCCACAGCCTCGGCGTTGTGAATCCGGCCAGCGAGGCTTCTCCCGAGAGAGACCGAGCTCCAGGCCCCTCTAGTGGCTCAGGACTTAACCTCAAACTTCGGACTTGTAAGCTGTTCACTCTTCTGAGTTCTCATCCAGCCTCAGCTTTATTTAAACAGAACTGGATGTGAATTTTTTTTTTTTTTTTTATACAAAAAACCCTTTTTAGACAGAAAATAGCAAATCTACAACACTTCTATCCATCTTAATTCAATCGGCAACAATCACCAGCCAATACAAAATCCCCCCCCCCCCCCCCCCGCGTACGAGGATTGTCATTGCTTGTAGCTCTTACATATATAAGTAAAAGCCTTCTGTCTCTTTTTCCGTTTTGCCCAAACATGTTCTATCCTCCCCGAGCTGAGCCTTTACGTGTTACCTCCATGCCAGGTCAAGCAGATGCTCTTTGGGTAAAGCTCCATCAGCTTGCAGGGGGTCTGAGCTCCGACTCCACTGTATTGCAGGGGTCGAGCAAGATACGGAAGCGGAGGGGGCCAGCGAGCTTCTTGGCTCAGCCCGGCGCCACTTCCCCTCTTCACGGGAGTCAACTCAGAAGAAAAAGAAGTGTCGTTCATCAGGGCTGGCGCTGCCGAAGCAAAAGCCAGCGCACAGCTGGGCCTCAGTGCTTTTCAATTCACCGAGCATCAGGCCTCAGTATTGTTAATGCACCAGAATCAGTGCTCCGGTCCCTCATGCACTTGCTGGAAGAACCAAGGGTAAGGGTGTAGGGGAGACTCCTCCTTACCTTCCTCTATATTTGCGCCCTTATCTCCATCTCACCTCCTCGTTCTGGATCCCAGACCTTCTGGTACGCCTCCTCTTCCTTCTACCCATGGGCTTCCTTTGGAGTCTCCTGGTCCAATAAGCTCCATCGTGCCTCTAGTATCTATGCAGCCACCAGCGCAGTTCACCCAGGTGGGTTTCTCTTCATTAAGTTCCGTCCCTGCTTCTCAGGAGGATGACCCTATGCAGATTTCCAAACAGGATGTCGCTTCCCCATGTCCAGAGGATGCAATAATCCATAGACCAGTTGGCCGAATTGGTAAAAGCTTTCCTTAGCTCTTACTTATTTATTTATTTATTTTATATACCGACATTCGATCGAGATATCACATCGGTTTCCAGATAACTAAAGGAATAGGGTGGTAACAGCCCTATTTTACATTATGACATGATAATAAATAGATATAAGAATATTTTACATTATAACATGGTAATAAATATAACAAGTTGTAACAGAACTAACAGGAATATATGGAACATTTAGATTATAGTATATAACATATGTACATAAATGGCTTGTTGATGAGGATAAATTATGTTAAGGATAGCAGGGAGGGTAGAGGGGGGGAGGGGAGAGAAAGGGATGGGTGGGAGGAAGGTAGTGATAGGGAGGGAAAGGGTGGGGCGAGATGCTTGTGTAGGAGGCATGGTGTGGTTGGTGCATTTGGGCGGGTTATGTGTCAGGTGGGAAAGCTTTTAAAAATAGCCATGTTTTGAGGTGTTTTTTGAAGACTTGCAGTGAAGGTTCGTTTCTGAGACAGGTTGGCAGCCAGTGACAAGGAGCGCACCCTTCAACCTTTCCTATCCAGAATGTCGGATTTGTTCCAACAATGGGGAGTCCCCATCACCTCCATGACCCTGGAGCTTCCATCAGAGTTCCCAAGGGTGGGAGCTAGCCCTCATCAGTTAGATGTACTATGAATCTCTGTGGAGGATTCTGGTCAGTCAAAGGATGGAGCACAGAGCACTACCGGTTGGAACATGCCTCCGGCGTATTCCCCTCTGAGATGAGCAAGGGACCCCACCACCAATGCCTTCATTTTCATTGTGCTCATGGGCTAGTGTCACCCCTCCTCTCGGTTCAGAGGAAGGGTCTACAGGGATCTCCTCAGATCCCTTACCTGACCTGCCAGAACATTCATCTCTAGCACAAGACTTCTCCTACTCAAATCTCCTGGATAAGTTAAATAAGGCATTCGGATTCAATGTCCATAGGGATAAAGATCCCCTTTCTGATGTCTTGGGAATATTATGGATTCTGGAAATATCTTCTGAGCCTGAAGAGATCCCAATCCATTCAATTCTGCGGGAATTGCAAATAAGATTGTGGGATAATCCGGCCTCCTGCCTCCCGGTAGCCAGAAAATGGTACCTTAAATAGAAAGTCCAACAATCTCCATGGCTTTGGGTGATCCAACTACCTCACCAGTCAGTGGTGGTTGAGTCAGCATTGAAACGGGCTAAGAAGACTAGGATATTTTCCAATACTTCCTCGGGTAAAGATCCTAGGCTGTTGTACAGCTTTGGAAAATAAGATTTCCACAACTCTATGCGCAATGCCAACATTGAAGCCCACCAGCTATACATGATTCAGTACTTACACGACTGCATCGATAAGCTGAAGTCTTTCAACAGGGAGCAGGAAGACCACTCAGCAGGCCCTTCTGGATGCAGAAGAGTGTGTGTGTGTGTCATCTCTTCCGGTCAGGGTGTAACTTGTTCAATACTGCGACAAGATCTTCTGCGACAGCAATTGGAGCATGCCAGATAGCCCAACTGAGAGTCAACAGCCTGCATGAGGACGTTCATGAAAAGCTGGTCAACATCCCATGCTAGGGCAACAATCTCTTTGGGGAGAGAAACCATTGCCCAGATCAAGCAGCAGCATGCAGCCATTCAGTCCCTGTCGGCAGGAGCCAAGCACCTTCTTCCTCTAGATGTCTTTACTTCGCTTAGAAGCGTTCCTTTTTTTCAAGAGACGCCCCTTCGCCAATTCCAGCTATTTCACACCCCATTAGCGCTACCTCAACAGCAGCATCCAGTGCAAGGACACCCACGTGAGAGATGTCAACCTAAAACACCACAAAAAGCACAGCCTAAGGCTGAGCCGAGTTTTAGATGAGACCTAATTCTCAGACTACGACTCCTCTGGAAGGAGTAATGATTCACCTATTCCTTGAGTAGTGGCAGAAGATCACCAAGGACTGTCGGGTCCTAAAAACTGTAGAATTTGGGTACCATTTGTGCTTCTCCCGTCCCCCTGCACTGCATCAATTTTAGCCTTTGATCCGGATCCATCTCACTTGGCCTAGCTCCATGTTGAGGTGGAGTTGCTTCTCAGTCAGCAGGTCTTAGAACCTGTCCCTCCCAAGACCATGACAAGGTGTTTCCATATTCCCAAGAAGTCAGGGGGTGGAGATTATCCTGGATTAACAAAGACAGTAGAAGAGCCTGTTACAGGAATTCAAAATGAACTCCTTTATCCAGGCAGGAGTCTGGTTGTGCACCATAATCTAAAAGAAGCGCGTGCTCGCGTTCCCATCCTTCATACTCACTGGTTTGTGGTGGATTCTTCTCACTGTCAATGCAAGGTTCTTCCCGTCAGGTTCTTTGCTGACATGCTAGTAGTAGCAATGGCACACTTTCATTGCCAGAGGATTTGTGTCTTCCCTTAACTCATCTCCTTCCTCGTCTCCCAATGCTGTGAATAATTCTTGCCCATTTGGCTAATCGGCTTTCGCCACGGCCCTGGTCCCTGCCACCTGTTGCTGACCCTCCTCTCTCTTCCCTGCAGGATTTCCAGAGTTACAGGGGCACCCCCATGGATGTGTCTGAAGACTTCTCCCTGCACACCTGCAGGATCATCGCATCACTGGTCTTCAGAGTCCTGGTAGGCGGGCAACAGGGTCTGTCTGTGACAGCTGAGATCAAAGTCTCCCTTATACTCAAGGCTGGGCTTGGGATCTCCCTTCTACCCTATACAAAGGCAGGGATCAGGGTTCCCCCTCACCCCTTCCCCGCCCATGCTCTCTGGGGATCTCTGCTGTGTCCCGTGCTTTGTGGCTGGGGCCGGGGGTTCTCTGCTTATCCTGAAACTCTTTTCTTCCAGTTCGAGAAGAAGGACCCCAAATTCCAGGCCATCCACAAGTGCATTACAGATGTGGTCCAGCTGTGGGGGTCTCCTTTCATCATGGCCCTGGACTCCTTCCCCCTCCTGCGGGTGAGACAGCTTTGCCTCCACCTCGGTCACTTTAGTGCAGGGATTACTCAGGGCTCCACAGGTTTCGGAGAGACATAAACTACCATGTGCTAATCCAGGTTAAAATCTGGATTAGCTTCCATAACCTCCTTCCAATCTCCTGCCTCTTGATAAGAGGAAATGAGTGAAGCAGCCATAGAGGAAAAAACATCTTTGATATGGAAGCTAAAAGATGATTATTTAAGCTTCCTCTGCATGTAGTTAGAATATTATCCTTTAATACTTCTGGACCCTCCCATCCAGTTCTCTCAGGCCACTACAACTCCTCCAAAATGCAGCGGCAAGATCACTCTCAAACACCAAAAGATCTGACCACATCACACCAATCCTCAAAAACCTGCATTGGCTGCCCATGCCACACAGGATTCAATACAAAGTCCTAACCCTCATACACAAAGCACTATACACCGAAAAATTCGACGGGCCAAGCCCGGCCCTACACTTTCAAACCACCCAGAGAGCCCTCCGCTCTACCAACACCGGACTCATCCCAACTCCATCACCAAAAACAGCCCACCTGGCCTCAACAAGGAACCGAACCCTAACCGTGGCAGGTCCGACTCTCTGGAACAGCCCTACTACCCCCAACTCAGACTCAACCCCACAACCCAATCATTCAGCAAGACCCTGAAAACATGGCTCTTCACAAAAGCATCTCCAACAACCACCCCCCACACTTTCACACCCCCCACAGAACCGCGTAATCACTTACTGCGGTCAACCCCAACCATACAAGCTATCTTATTGTACCGCATCCAGAGTTCCAACGCTCTCTATCCACCCCCCCACTATTTCATAGAATGACTCTCCACAGACCAATCCATAGACAGCCACAGAGGTGCTGTGCTAAAGGACATAAAAGTCACTGTAAAAAGTTACTGAGTTCATTGTACAATGAATAATGATACATAATGTTACAAAGCTCAATAAGCTTGCGAAGTTCCAATGTAAAATAGGATGTCTACATCGATAGACCCCCCTCTGTTACTCTGTAAACCGGTGTGATATGTATGATGATCATCGGTATAGAAAGACAAACAAATAAATACTACATGTATAAAATGAAACCTGTAAGATAAATGCAGTGGTGCAGTTTAGAGGAAGCCCACACGGTGGCACCAGAGCTGCACAGATTACAGTGTAAATCTGCCCCTGTATAAAAGGCAAAGAGACCGGGACTGAAATTTAATTTAAACCTTTTATTCAGGTCATAGACTTGTTTGTATCTTCTGAGCAGGGATTTTAAAACAACCTTTAAAAAAAAAAAAAAAAACAGTTTTTTCGATCAGATTCTATAAATTACCAATTCATTCAGATCTTGGGGAGATTTCACACATTTTGGGTACTCTAGTACTTTTTCCCTCCTTTCTGATCTCCAGGGTCTTCACACCCCCCTCCCTCCCCCCCCCCACAAAACTGCCTGTCCGAATTTACTGTAAGTCCCAGAGAGATTGTCCAGACAGCAATGGGATGGAAAGGTGCGACCCAACCAACAAGTTGCAGCTTTGCAGAGATACCTACGAGAGAGGCGTCTTCAGCCTCTTATTTAATCTCGCACCCAAAAGTTGGCAAAATGGCCCAGTGGCGTAGCGAGGGGTGGGCGGCCGCGCCAGGTCTAAGGGGGCGCCAAAACGCCTGATAAAATACGCGAATGTTATAGAGGTTTTTAGAACATTCGCGTAATGCAGAGCTTTCCAAAGTGTGTGTCGCCTGCAGTTTGCCGGTGTGTCGCGCAAGCCCGGTGCGTCGCGCAAGCCCGGTGCACGTGACACACTGGCAAATGGGAGCCAATGCAGCCGCCGATGGAGCTCATCCCACTGGCGGCTGAGCAGTGAAATATTGCTGTACTGTGTGCCAGAGACACACAGCAGGAAGATCAGCATGGCCGTGGTGGAGCTCACCTCACCACGGCCCGAAGAAGAAAAAGGTCACGTCGAAACGTGCAGGTGCTCCTCCTCCCGAGAAGATCAGGGCCGCTGCAGAGCCCATCCTGCAGCGACCCGTGAAGAGGAGGCCCAGAGGTAAGAGAGAGGCTGAGGGCCCGTAGAGTGCGTGTATGAGGTGAGTTGAGCGATTGTGTGCGTGTATGAGGTGAGTTGAGAGATTGTGTGTGGGAGTGAGGACCTGAATGTTTGCAGAGACAGCATGTGAAAGAGCCTGTGTGTGAGAGAGACAGCATGTGACAGTGAGAGCCTGTGTGTATGAATGATTGTATGAGAGAGAGCATGTGACAGTGAGAGCCTGTGCTTGAGCAAGACAGCATGTGGGAGTGAGAGAGAGCCTGGGTGTGTGAGAGTCAGACAGCACGTGCAAGAGAGAGACTGTGTGTATGAATGATTGTATGAGAGAGAGCATGTGTAAGCATGTATGTTTCAGAAATTCTTATGTACAAGTATATGTACTGCAAACTGGTAATTGTTAGTGTAAGAAACTTGTTTTTTCATCATAGTTGTCCTGACAACGTGAACGTGTTACATTATTGATATCATAAAAAATATTCTTGTTCTGAATCAGAGCAGGGGCTAAGTTCTTGCATTGACTTGCAATGTTACCGTCAAATTTTTACGCAAGATGCAAATCATTGATGGAGGGAGGGGGCGCCGAAGAAGTCTCTTGGCCCGGGCGCCAAATTGTCTAGCTACGCCACTGAAATGGCCCTCATCCGTGAAATCGGGGCAACCCAGGAAACCGCCTGAGGTTTGTTTTAATTATTATAAAAGGACTCCTAGGTGGGAAAAGGTAGGCGTTTACTAGCGACGCAGAATATGCTCGGCGCCGCAAGTTATTGAAACAGGGGCTGGCATCTCCGCGCCACGAGTGCCACGAGCCGCTCGCCTGGTCAAGATATCCACACTGAATATTCCCGAGGCACGGTTGCGTGCAGTCTCTGGTTGCTTGAGACCCTCTCTCATTGTGGGCATTTTGAAAACCCCTCCGGAGTTGCATGGAGCACACGAGGGAAGTCGTGTGGGTCACCTTAGAATCCGTCAGCCTTACCTGCTTCGGATTAGTCTGCGGTAACGTTGCTCCCCTCGAGGACCCCCCCTTCCCCAGCTGTGATAAAAGCCATCCGAAGTGCGCGAAAGCATCTCAGTTGGAGTCTGTGCCGTATTTTGGGCTGACCTAGGAGTGTAAATGCTTTTCCACCGAGGGTGCCCTCCCAGGCTTTGCCGTTTGCAAACGAGAACCTGTTAGGGACTGTAGTGGAATAAGCAGCAGACAGCCCAGTGAAAGATCGGAGCCTGTGATGCTGTGAATCATGTGCCTTGCCTTTTATTCACCCAACATTACCGGCTTCTCTGTTGAAAAGCTCGTTTCAGAGCACACACCCTCCCCCATCCAACAGATGGCCGGAGGGTCTGGCCACGTCTGGTTTAGTAATGCAGGTGCGAGTTATTATTTGGTAAACATAGTTTGTGCGCCCCCTTCTACGAGGTGCGGTTTGATGTTCACGATATTTAACATTTTTCTAGTGCCACTGCATGGATGCAGCGCTGCACGGCGGGGGTAAGTCCCTGCCCCCCCCAAAGGAGCTTACGTTCTAAGCAGATACCTGAGCCATTGGGAGGGAAACTGGCTTGCCCTGGGTCAACAAGATGTGTTGGTGGCAGAAGTGGGATCTGAACCCTGCTTTTCCCTCCCATTGCTGTAACCACAGAGAGCCAATCCACTTCCCCTCCTGCACACCCCAGATAACTGGAAACCCAAGCCAGCCTCCCTTGCACGCCGACAAAGAAACGCGCTGGGCTTAGATCTCGTCGTTAATGTGTTACGCGGCCCGGAAAGAACGCTGCGCAGCTCTCCCTTGTTGTAGCTCCGGGAAACCCCGTCCGCCCGGCTAAGAAAATAATTTTTTTTTTTTTTTTTAATAAGCTTGTACGAAGCTGCCTCTGTGCGAACGCCAGCATTTTTATCTCTGTCCAATCTCAGTCTCAGCTCTTGTCATCGTCAATCGAGGACATTAAGGGAGGGTGCAAGAACACCCATCCGGAGGAAACGTGTGACGCTGGCCCAGATCTGTCATGTCCCTTTTTATTAATGGGTTTGCGCTCGCTCTCTGTTTTTTGTTTTTTTTTTAGGAGGAGAAGAGAAAGTGTCCCAACTTATTGGGAAGGGGGTATCTCCCCCCTCCATCCTCAACCTTGACCCTCAGCCAGCAGCTGCTCTTGGCTGTGCCGCCCGCTGAGGTCATCTCAAAAGTAGGAAGCGCCGACCCTTTCTCTCTGCAAGCCTGAGGCTCTGTACGTTTTGAAAGGAGCACGGGTGCTTCTTATCAGATCCAGACTGTTTTGTTGGTTTTTACGAATCGGTACTCCTGGGTAACGCATTTTGTAGGCGGTCGAGAGTCTGGCTCAAAAGTCGGATTAAACAAAGTTAATTTCAGTTCGTTGCCCAGGGGGTGAGCAACCACAGGGCACCAGATGCCCAGGCTGAAGAGGAAACTGCTGTGGTGGCACTCCATCTGCCCCCTTCCCAGCTCTCCGCTCCTGCCTATGGGCAACAAAACCTTAAATCCGGCCCTGTCCTTACTGTCTCCTCAGCCCTCCCTTCCATTACAAATGAAGTGCCAGGCTGGGTCAAACCAAAGCTCTGCCTCCTAACCAGGGATAAGCAGTGGCTTCCCCTGATCTACATGAACTAACAGTGATTCATGGACCTTTCCTCCAGGAACTCATCCAAACCCTTTTAAAACCCAGCTACACTTAACTGAAATTGTGACAGGAAGGCGGCCATCTTGGTTTCTGAGATGCTCCAAGGGCAGCTATCTTTGGCTTCTCAAGAGCCTGAAACTCCCGGTGATAGCGCAGTGCTGAGAGCTGGAGCAGGCAGCTGTAGGTGTCAAAGACAGGGTGAGAGATGCAGCACTACTACCACCCGATTTCTTTTGGGGGCAGCGACTGATGTGGACGAGGCTGAAGTCCACAGCTGCTGCTGAGAAGCCTGAAGCTCCAACACGCCACGGGATGCTGTAAGAGACTCCTCTGGTGCTGCTGCCGGTGACAGGGAGCGTCTGCTTCCACCTGCCTTGAGGCAACACGGTTTTGTTCACAGAGACATTTAGCCAAGGCAGCCAGTGAGCAGCAGCAGCTTCTTGGGTGAAGGGATAACAGGAGCTCTGCCTGGAATGGACCTGAGGAGAGGGCCTCAAAACAGAGATTAAAAGGAGGAGGGGAACAGCAGGAAACGATGAACAGAGACCCCCTCCGGGCAGCAGGGACGGCGCGTCGCCTAGGGCGGCAGCTGTTGGTGGGCGGCAAAGAGCAGCCATGCGGGGGCCCGCACCACTCATGGCCGAGAGGAGTAGAGACTCGGCGGGCCGCGAGCAGCGCTTCCGTTTGTGTGCGCGTACGAGAGGGGGGGGGGGGGGCCGGGCACCTAATACCCTTGCACCGACCCCCGTCGCATTTAACACCTACAAGGGTGTGAAATAGGACAACCAGGGATAGGTTTTTGTGAGCTTTTTACCTGTAGTGGCCCCCGTACGGAAAAAGGCAACATCCTCGCAAAACCCGCAAAGACGGCATGGATTTTTTTTCTTTTTTTTTTTGTAATTTTAATTTTGTTTTATTTCAAAATATTTCTTTATTGTTCATAGTAAAGCCATTTCCATTTGCAAAAAAAACCCCACAGTCAGATACAGCTGTGCATAATAAGCTCTTCGAACCCTCTCTCCCCCTCCCTCCGTCCCCCAGTACTGTAAACTCGCAGGGGCTCTGTGCCCCCCCTCCCCCCCCCCCCCCACTGATATACACTGGAAAACCAGGAAGGTGCTTATAATCATTTGCTCTCCAGGCCAGAAGCAGCATCCCGGCCCGGACGGGATTAATGCAGCAGATACACGCAAATTACTTGCTTCGTCCGCTTCGCTTGGGTCAGAGCCTCGCCCTTTTCAGGAGAATCTTTTAATGCTGATAAAAGTTTTCAGGAGAGATCCTACTCCTTTTTTAGCAGTTCCCGCAGCTCTGAGGGTGTAGCTGTGCTGTTCGTCGTCGTGTGAAAAAAAAAATATATATATCGCACCGCTGCAGGCACACAGCACGGACAGGCGAAGAGCAGATCTACATGTGAGGCCCATGCGAAGCATGAATGCAGCACGGACGGCCAATTCACATCGGAGGCCCCCTGCAGGCCTCGCACCGACATAGGGATCAGGCTGCTGTTATAGGATGATTTCTCTCTGTATAACGGGGTTTGTGATTTCATTTCGAATCCCCACCCTCCCCTGGCTGGGGAGAGGAAGGCTGAGAGGTCTCTGTCCTGGGTGAGGGTGAGAGGCCCCTCCCTCCTTCCTGTCTGATATGTCTCATTACCCTACCGTCCACCTTTCTCAGTCTTGGTTGGTTTTGGTTTTTTTTTCCTCCTCCTCCTCCTCAGTCTTCCCGGTGCCTTTGCAGGGCTGCGGCGTTCCGAGGCCGTAATTTCATCTCGGTGAAGGGAATGGAAAACTCAAAACCTTTCCAGTTATACCAGTTTATACCCTGCAGGGACATATGGGGGGGGTGGTAGAAAAGGAGATAAAATCAGTGTATTGACAGATTAAAGTTATAAGTTACAAATAAATACATTCAGATTACAAATCCGGAAGGGGGTGAGAAGATCCGTGCCAAAGGTTTCTCGCAGCGAAAAACATCTGCTGTGAAACAGAGAGAGTCTGTCACAGGACCGAGTGTTCCTCTGAAGGGAGCTTCTCCTGTAACACTGGGGACTGTCACAGTATCGAGTGTCCTCTGAAGGGAGCTTCTCCTGTAACACTGGGGACTCTGCCACAGGACCGAGTGTTCCTCTGAAGGGAGCTTCTCCTGTAACACTGGGGACTCTGTCACAGGGCTGAGCGTTCCTCTGAAGGGAGCTTCTCCTGTAACACTGGGGACTCTGTCACAGGGCTGAGCGTTCCTCCGAAGGGAGCTTTTCCTGTAACACTGGGGACTCTGTCACAGGATCGAGTGTTCCTCCGAAGGGAGCTTCTCCTGTAACACTGGGGACTGTCACAGTATCGAGTGTCCTCTGAAGGGAGCTTCTCCTGTAACACTGGGGACTCTGCCACAGGACCGAGTGTTCCTCTGAAGGGAGCTTCTCCTGTAACACCGGGGACTTTGCCACAGGACCGAGTGTTCCTCTGAAGGGAACTTCTCCTGTAACACTGGGGACTCTGTCACAGGGCTGAGTGTTCCTCTGAAGGGAACTTCTCCTGTAACACTGGGGACTCTGTCACAAGGCTGAGCGTTCCTCTGAAGGGAGCTTCTCCTGTAACACTGGGGACTCTGTCACAGGATAGAGTGTTCCTCTGAAGGGAGCTTCTCCTGTAACACTGGAGACTCTGCCACAGGGCTGAGTGTTCCTCTGAAGGGAGCTTCTCCTGTAACACTGGGGACTCTGCCACAGGACCGAGTGTTCCTCTGAAGGGAGCTTCTCCTGTAACACTGGGGACTCTGCCACAGTATCGAGTGTCCTCTGAAGGGAGCTTCTCCTGTAACACTGGGGACTCTGTCACAGGATCAAGTGTTCCTATGAAGGGAGCTTCTCCTGTAACACTGGGGACTCTGAAACAGCACTGAGTGTTCTTGCGATAGATCCTGTAACAAACTACGTTCTCCCAGAGGACTGAGTGCTCCCATGGCAGCTCTTGTAATGCTGGGGACTCTGTCAGCGGCCGAATGTGTTTTTTGTTTGTTTTTTTTTTTTTTGCGGCAGCTTTGCCTGGAACCCCCACGTCACAGGACTTGAGTGGTTTTTGGGGCTCCCTGGCACGCCCCCTCCCTCACCTGATGGTCCTTGGTGTTGCTGTACATCCCGTTCAGGTTGGAGTAATGACAGTTGCGGTACCACCAGGCCCCGCGGTACGAGACGGCGCAGGGCAGGATCTGCCGGTTGTAGTCACGGTCCCGGGTGGAGAAAACGCTCCCGCTGTGGTAACTTAGGGAATCTCCTGCTCAGAGAGAGGGAGAGAGAGAGGGAGAACAAGCCCCAAGGTGAGAGAGAGAGGGAGCAAGGAACGAGGAGAGGGAACACCCAGGGTCAAAACTAGCAGGGAGTGGTCTCTCTCTGCCATTGGGTGGCACTGCCCCTTTTCAAGACCGTGCTGCTGTCCCTTATCCCGGCTATCTGCTGCCGTCCCCGGGGATCCCTCAGGCCCTCCCCTCCCAGCGCTCTCATTGCGGTCTCTGAGGCCGCTACCCCTTGCGTTCCCCCCCCCCCCCCCCGCTCTGTTTCTCACTGGGGGGCCTACCTGCGGTGCCGCTATATCTCCCCAGCCGCAGCCGGTAATATTTGGATTCCGGTTCCACGCGGAAGTGGTCATAGACGGCGTAGACGGATTCGTTGTTCGTGCGCAGGTCGACGCGAAGCTCGTACACGCCCTGAGAGGTCAAGCGATGCAGGTTGTTGTTGCCCTGGAACATGGGGAGGTGAGTGTTAAACCCAGCTCACGAGCAACACCGCCGGTCCTGAGAGCTCATCTCCAAGCACTGAGGGGGTTTAAAGGTGCAGGAGGTACAGAGCCTGTCAAACTCTAAGGCACTGGGGATGGGAGGGCTGAGGGGATGGGCACAGGGATACAGAGCCTCTCACCTCTAGGGCACTGGGGATGGGAGGGTACAGGGGTACAGAGCCTGTCACCTCTAGGGCACTGGGGACGGGAGGGCTCAGGGGATGGGCACAGGGATACAGAGCCTGTCACCTCTAGGGCACTGGGGACGGGAGGGCTCAGGGGATGGGCACAGGGACACAGAGCCTCTCACCTCTGGGGCATTGGGGACGGGAGGGCTCAGGGGATGGGCACAGGGATACAGAGCCTGTCACCTCTAGGGCACTGGGGACGGGAGGGCTCAGGGGATGGGCACAGGGATACAGAGCCTGTCACCTCTAGGGCACTGGGGATGGGAGGGCTCAGGGGATGGGCACAGGGATACAGAGCCTGTCACCTCTAGGGCACTGGGGACGGGAGGGCTCAGGGGTTGGGCACAGGGATACAGAATCTCTCACCTCTAGGGCACTGGGGACCGGAGGGCTCAGGGGATGGGCACAGGGATACAGAGCCTCTCACCTCTAGGGCACTGGGGATGGGAGGGTACAGGGGTACAGAGCCTGTCACCTCTAGGGCACTGGGGACGGGAGGGCTCAGGGGATGGGCACAGGGATACAGAGCCTGTCACCTCTAGGGCACTGGGGACGGGAGGGCTCAGGGGATGGGCACAGGGATACAGAGCCTGTCACCTCTAGGGCACTGGGGACGGGAGGGCTCAGGGGATGGGCACAGGGATACAGAGCCTGTCACCTCTAGGGCACTGGGGACGGGAGGGCTCAGGGGATGGGCACAGGGATACAGAGCCTGTCACCTCTAGGGCACTGGGGACGGGAGGGCTCAGGGGATGGGCACAGGGATACAGAGCCTGTCACCTCTAGGGCACTGGGGACGGGAGGGCTCAGGGGATGGGCACAGGGATACAGAGCCTGTCACCTCTAGGGCACTGGGGACGGGAGGGCTCAGGGGATGGGCACAGGGATACAGAGCCTCTCACCTCTAGGGCACTGGGGACGGGAGGGCTCAGGGGATGGGCACAGGGATACAGGGCCTGTCACCTCTAGGGCACTGGGGATGGGAGGGCTCAGGGGATGGGCACAGGGATACAGAGCCTGTCACCTCTAGGGCACTGGGGACGGGAGGGCTCAGGGGATGGGCACAGGGATACAGAGCCTGTCACCTCTAGGGCACTGGGGACGGGAGGGCTCAGGGGATGGGCACAGGGATACAGAGCCTCTCACCTCTAGGGCACTGGGGACGGGAGGGCTCAGGGGATGGGCACAGGGATACAGGGCCTGTCACCTCTAGGGCACTGGGGATGGGAGGGCTCAGGGGATGGGCACAGGGATACAGAGCCTGTCACCTCTAGGGCACTGGGGACGGGAGGGCTCAGGGGATGGGCACAGGGATACAGAGCCTGTCACCTCTAGGGCACTGGGGACGGGAGGGCTCAGGGGATGGGCACAGGGATACAGAGCCTGTCACCTCTGGGGCACTGGGGACGGGAGGGCTCAGGGGATGGGCACAGGGATACAGAGCCTGTCACCTCTAGGGCACTGGGGACGAGAGGCCTCAGGTGATGGGCACAAGGATACAGAGCCTGTCACCTCTAGGGCACTGGGGACGGGAGGGCTCAGGGGATGGGCACAAGGATACAGAGCCTCTCACCTCTAGGGCACTGGGGACGGGAGGGCTCAGGGGATGGGCACAGGGATACAGAGCCTGTCACCTCTGGGGCACTGGGGACGGGAGGGCTCAGGGGATGGGCACAGGGATACAGAGCCTGTCACCTCTAGGGCACTGGGGACAGGAAGGCTCAGGGGATGGGCACAGGGATACAGAGCCTGTCACCTCTAGGGCACTGGGGACGAGAGGCCTCAGGTGATGGGCACAAGGATACAGAGCCTGTCACCTCTAGGGCACTGGGGACGGGAGGGCTGAGGGGATGGGCACAGGGATACAGAGCCTGTCACCTCTAGGGCACTGGGGACGGGAGGGCTGAGGGGATGGGCACAGGGATACAGAGCCTGTCACCTCTAGGGCACTGGGGACAGGAGGACTCATGGGATGGGCACAGAGATACAGAGCCTGTCACCTCTAGGGCACTGGGAACGGGAGGGCTCAGGGGATGGGCACAGGGACACAGAGCCTGTCACCTCTAGGGCACTGGGGACCGGAGGGCTCAGGGGATGGGCACAGGGATACAGAGCCTGTCACCTCTAGGGCACTGGGGACGGGAGGGCTCAGGGGATGGGCACAGGGATACAGAGCCTGTCACCTCTAGGGCGCTGGGGACAGGAGGGCTCAGGGGATGGGCACAGGGACACAGAGCCTGTCACCTCTAGGGCACTGGGGACGGGAGGGCTCAGGGGATGGGCACAGGGATACAGAGCCTCTCACCTCTAGGGCACTGGGGACGGGAGGGCTCAGGGGATGGGCACAGGGACACAGAGCCTCTCACCTCTAGGGCACTGGGGACGGGAGGGCTCAGGGGATGGGCACAGGGACACAGAGCCTGTCACCTCTAGGGCACTGGGGACGGGAGGGCTCAGGGGATGGGCACAGGGACACAGAGCCTCTCATCTCTAGGGCACTGGGGACGGGAGGGCTCAGGGGATGGGCACAGGGATACAGAGCCTGTCACCTCTAGGGCACTGGGGACGGGAGGGCTCAGGGGATGGGCACAGGGACACAGAGCCTGTCACCTCTAGGGCACTGGGGACGGGAGGGCTCAGGGGATGGGCACAGGGACACAGAGCCTCTCACCTCTAGGGCACTGGGGACGGGAGGGCTCAGGGGATGGGCACAGGGACACAGAGCCTGTCACCTCTAGGGCACTGGGGACAGGAGGGCTCAGGGGATGGGCACAGGGATACAGAGCCTGTCACCTCTAGGGCACTGGGGACGGGAGGGCTCAGGGGATGGGCACAGGGATACAGAGCCTGTCACCTCTAGGGCACTGGGGACGGGAGGGCTCAGGGGATGGGCACAGGGATACAGAGCCTCTCACCTCTAGGGCACTGGGGACGGGAGGGCTCAGGGATGGGCACAGGGATACAGAGCCTCTCACCTCTAGGGCACTGGGGACAGGAGGGCTCAGGGGATGGGCACAGGGATACAGAGCCTCTCACCTCTAGGGCACTGGGGACGGGAGGGCTCAGGGGATGGGCACAGGGATACAGAGCCTGTCACCTCTAGGGCACTGGGGACGGGAGGGCTCAGGGGATGGGCACAGGGACACAGAGCCTCTCACCTCTAGGGCACTGTGGACGGGAGGGCTCAGGGGATGGGCACAGGGACACAGAGCCTCTCACCTCTAGGGCACTGGGGACGGGAGGGCTCAGGGGATGGGCACAGGGACACAGAGCCTCTCACCTCTAGGGCACTGGGGACGGGAGGGCTCAGGGGATGGGCACAGGGATACAGAGGCTCTCACCTCTAGGGCACTGGGGACGGGAGGGCTCAGGGGATGGGCACAGGGACACAGAGCCTCTCACCTCTAGGGCACTGGGGACGGGAGGGCTCAGGGGATGGGCACAGGGATACAGAGCCTCTCACCTCTAGGGCACTGGGGACGGGAGGGCTCAGGGGATGGGCACAGGGATACAGAGCCTCTCACCTCTAGGGCACTGGGGACGGGAGGGCTCAGGGGATGGGCACAGGGATACAGAGCCTGTCACCTCTAGGGCACTGGGGACCGGAGGGCTCAGGGGATGGGCACAGGGATACAGAGCCTGTCACCTCTAGGGCACTGGGGACGGGAGGGCTCAGGGGATGGGCACAGGGACACAGAGCCTGTCACCTCTAGGGCACTGGGGACGGGAGGGCTCAGGGGATGGGCACAGGGACACAGAGCCTGTCACCTCTAGGGCACTGGGGACGGAAGGGCTCAGGGGATGGGCACAGGGACACAGAGCCTCTCACCTCTAGGGCACTGGGGACGGGAGGGCTCAGGGGATGGGCACAGGGACACAGAGCCTGTCACCTCTAGGGCACTGGGGATGGGAGGGCTCAGGGGATGGGCACAGGGACACAGTGCCTGTCACCTCTAGGGCACTGGGGACGGGAGGGATCAGGGGATGGACATAGGGATACAGAGCCTGTCACCTCTAGGGCACTGAGGACAGGAGGGCTCAGGGGATGGACACAGGGATACAGAGCCTCTCACCTCTAGGGCACTGGGGACGGGAGGGCTCAGGGGATGGGCACAGGGACACAGAGCCTCTCACCTCTAGGGCACTGGGGACGGGAGGGCTCAGGGGATGGGCACAGGGACACAGAGCCTGTCACCTCTAGGGCACTGGGGATGGGAGGGCTCAGGGGATGGGCACAGGGACACAGAGCCTCTCACCTCTAGGGCACTGGGGACAGGAGGGATCAGGGGATGGACATAGGGATACACAGCCTGTCACCTCTAGGGCACTGAGGACAGGAGGGCTCAGGGGATGGGCACAGGGACACAGAGCCTCTCACCTCTAGGGCACTGGGGATGGGAGGGCTCAGGGGATGGGCACAGGGATACAGAGCCTCTCACCTCTAGGGCACTGGGGACGGGAGGGCTCAGGGGATGGACATAGGGATACACAGCCTGTCACCTCTAGGGCACTGAGGACAGGAGGGCTCAGGGGATGGGCACAGGGACACAGAGCCTCTCACCTCTAGGGCACTGGGGATGGGAGGGCTCAGGGGATGGGCACAGGGACACAGAGCCTCTCACCTCTAGGGCACTGGGGACGGGAGGGCTCAGGGGATGGGCACAGGGATACAGAGCCTCTCACCTCTAGGGGACGGGAGGGCTCAGGGGATGGATGCAAAGTCTTTCAGCCCAGAAGGGAGAGGATTTGGGAAGGAGAGAGAAGGCGGTAGGGTTTGCACCTTACCCCAGGCCAGCTGAACAGATGTTTCCCTCAGGGCATAGCAGGGATGTGAGGTTCTGACATTAATCAGTCCGAATTACGTCTCCCTGCATGCAATGGGGCAAAGCCAGGATTTGCCTGACCCCGGGGAAGGGGATGAGGGTTGAGATGGAAAAGCTTAGGAGGAAAAGGGAGCGGGCAGAGCCCCCCCTTTCGCTCACCGAGCCAGAACTCCTGGGTCAGGTTGCCGAAGCCGGCTGCGTACTCATCCCAGTCTCGCCAGAAATCCGTCTTCCCGTTCATCCGCCGCTGGAAAACCTTCCCAATGACCCCAGGCAAACACAGGCATTAGGAGGTGGGAAGGGGATGGGGGTGGTTATTACTGCACAGTCTCCACCAATTAACTGCCCCCCCCCCCTCCCGTGACAGGAGTGTGATAAGGGCAGGTCAAAACCCCCCCCCCCCCACCACCAGAGGGGGGGAGAGGCTAAATCTTTCCGTCCCCCCCCCCCGCAGATGGCGCCTGATCCTTAGGCACAGTTTGAGCCAGTCCTGGTTTTTCTCTGCCCCTCCCCATTGCATGCTGGGACTGGTAGTTCCCACTCTACATGGGAGGAAGTGATAACAAATGGGACAAGTTGGTGGCTTCCCTTCCCCCTCCCACTATTTTCCCCATCTTGCACCAGGCAATGCTGTAAACCCTCTTCCCTCCCCCCCCCCCCCCCCTTAACCTGGGGTCACCACCTTACCCCAGGTCGACCAGAGAGAAGGGCTGATCCTGGTCTTCATTTTGCCTCCTCGCATGCAGAGCGTTGTAGATCTGAGATGTCCCTCCCGTGTCCCCATAAGGGAATCGGAGCGTGCGCCTCCGGCGGCGTCACGCGCTGAAGGTGAACTTTATCCCTAGGAGGATCAGAACTACGCTACCCCTGCATGCAATGGGGGGACTCCAGAGCCTGAATCTGCCTATTCCCTGCACCTGGCGTGAGGCAGCCACCCCCCGCCACGACCCGTAACCCCCCACCACCACCACCGCTGCTGCTTGTACTCACGAGCCAGCCTCCCCCGTCCGTCTCCACGTCGCAGAAAACCTTCAGCGGCTGCTTCCGCTCTCCTGCCAGGAAGATGGTGGCCGGCCCGGAGCGGGCGATACCGTTCAGCTGCTCCTCCGCACAGTCCCGAGGAAAGGGGTACCTCAGCCACCCTGCAGCGGATGGGGGAAGGGAGGGGGCTGCTGGTAATGCCGGTAACAGGGGGGAGGGGGCAGAGGAAGAGACGCAAGGCAGGAAGGCGAGAACCTCCCCTCGGAGCAGGGTGCGCACCTTTCACCCCGTCTACGGGGGGGGGGGCGAGGGGGTGAAAAGGTGGCCGAGCCGAGGGGGTTCCCTTAATGACCGCACTCGGGCGCATCCCCCCCCTGCAGGGGAGCTGGACCACCAGGGGGATATCCAGGAGCCGTGGTACCTCGTCCCCACTCCCCCTCCCCGTACCTGTGGTGAACCAGGTGCTGGTAGGTGCTGTTCTGACGTCCCCCCTCAGCGCCTGCAGGCGGGCCTGGTACCGGGTGGACGAGAAGAGATCCGTAAGCTCGTGGGAGGTGGCCGAGGCGGGCAGCTTGACCTCCTGAAACGTGAAGAGAAAATGACACCGGCTGGAGAGAGAGAGAGCGAGAGGGTGGGGAGCGAAGGAAGAGGGGGAGATGAGGAGAGACATGGGGGTGAGAAAAAAAAAGAGAGAGAGGGCCATAAGGACTGACAGACGGAAAGAGAGAGCAGGACAGAGGGATGCTTGCATTTATTTATTTATTTAAATCTTTTCTATACCGTGGTTAAGAAGGATCCGTCACAACGGTTTACAACAGGGCACATAAAGTAAGGATGCTGAGATATATTAATTTACACAGGTGCAGTAATGATTCGGTAGATAGTTTTCTCAATGATATAATTGGTTTGTGATACAATACTGTCCAGGAATTATCAGTTTAAAAACAATTCTAACTTTATAAGTGTCAACTTTTCTCTTCTGGTGAAGAGCGAGAAGGTAGAGTAAAAACAGATAGAACTATCGCTACACACCTTATTTTTTCATATCTCTCACTTCGCCTGCCTCACTGTTTCCCCCTTCTCTGTTTGGTAGGCTTGCTTGAATAGCCAGGTTTTTAAGCCTTTTCTGAAGGTTTTGTTGTCTCTTTGCAGCCTTAACTCTAGTGGCATGGTGTTCCACAGTGTGGGTCCTGCCAAGGATAGTGCTCTCTCTCTCACTTGAGTTAGTCTTGCTGTCTTAATTGATGGGATAGTAAGGAGTGCTTTATTTGCTGATCTTAGGTTTCTGTTTGGAACGTGTACGGGGAGGGCTGTGTTAAGCCATTCCGCTTTTTCGTTATGTATTAATTTATGTAAGATGCAAAGTGTTTTGTATTGTATTCTCTGCTCAACAGGTAACCAGTGTAACTCAGCTAGGGTTTCGGTGATGTGGTCTCTCTTGTTTTTACCGGTCAAAATTCTTGCAGCAGTGTTTTGTAAAATTTGTAGTGGTCTGAGTGAGGTGTATGGTAAGCCTAGTAGTAGCGCATTGCAGTAGTCGGTGCTTGCAAAAATCAGTGCTTGTAGGACTGAACGAAAGTTCTTTGGCGTTAGAAGTGGTTTGAGTCTTCTGAGTACCATAAGTTTAGCGTATCCTTCTCTAACTTTTAAGGATATATGTTGTTTTAAGCTTAATTCGGAGTCAATTATAACTCCTAGGTTCCGTACTTTCTCCGCTAGCTCAATCTTTTGGTTGTTTTTGAGTGTAATAGTGTTTTGAATGATCTCTGTCTTTTTGCGTTCCAGATGTAGGAATTCTGTTTTCTCTGTTGATTACTAGCTCCATTTGGTTTAGTAATTGTTTTATGATGTCAAGGTACATGTTAGCGATATTTAATGTTTTTTCAATAGTTTCATCTATGGGAAGTATTAGCTGTATATCATCAGCGTATATATAGTCTGTTATGTCCAGCCCGGCTAGTAGATGGCATAAAGGTAACAGGTATATGTTAAAGAGTGTAGCAGATAGAGCTGACCCCTGTGGTACTCCAGTTTGTAGGTGTATTTTTTCTGACATTACGTCTTTGATTTGAACTTGGAAATATCTGTTACTTAGATATGATCTGAACCATTTTATAGTTATGTTACTCAATCCTATTTCCTCTAGTCTATTTAAAAGTATGTCGTGATTTACGGTGTCAAATGCTGCTGATAAGTCCAGCATCACTAAAATATAGTGTTTGCCATTGTCAAAACCTCTCATGATGTTGTTTGTTAGTGCTAGCAGTAATATTTCTGTACTATAGTGTTTTCTAAAGCCATGTGGTGATGGATACAAGATGTTGTTGTTCTCTAAGTGCTCCGCTAGTTGCTTTTGTATAGTTTTTTTCGATTAATTTGGCAATTAGTGGTAGGTTTGATATAGGTCTGTAATTGCTCAGATTGAGCGGGTCGGTGTTCTTTTTTTTTTTTTTTTTTTAAATTGGTTTAACAATTGCCCCTTTTAGATTATCTGGAATGATTCCTTCCTCTAGCGAGAGATTCACTATCTTTGTTAATGTTGGGGATACTGTATTGGCTACTTTTTTTTATTTCAGTGGTTGGTACTGTCACATGGATGAGGGGCGGGGTTTAGTTTTCTTAGCTTAGACTCAATTTCTATTTCAGATACCATATCAAATGTCTTCCATTGTTCAACGTCTCTCTTTTTTTCATTTTGATTTCCTGTTTTGTTGTATCTGGAATTTTTGTGTTTAGATTTTTTGATCTTGTCACTGAAAAAGTTGGCTATTTCATTACATTTATTTACTGGTAGGTTTAGTGGGGAGTTGGATTTGTCATTAGTGAGATCTCTTACAATGGAAAATAAGGTTCTAGGGTTGTTAGCATATTTCTCTATTTTAGTGTCGTAGAACTGTTTTTTTGCATTGAGAATTATTTGTTTGTAAAAGGCTCTGTGTTTTCTGTACTTGCTTAGGTTATGGGTGTTTTTATTTTTTCTCCATTCTTTTTCAGGTTCCTTTTGACTTCTTTTATTTTTTCATTGTGCCAGGAGTTTGTTTGTTTTAGGTTCTTTGACGTTGATGTATCTTGTTGGGTTTATCTCCTCGGCTAGGTTATTGGTTGCTTGCATCCATGTTGTGGCTGCGGAGCAGCAGTTGGAGTAGTCTAATTTTGTTAGCTTTTCTTCTAACTTGTCTTTTAGTAATTCAGAATTATAGGGTGGTCGATTTATTTAAATTTACTGGGCTTACTTTTTTTCTTGTGTTAGAGGTTCAATGAATTTCAGGTTGGATTTTATGAGGAAGTGATCCGACCAGGGGATGGGTGTGTAGTCGCTTTTCAAGTGTTCTAAGTGAGTGTGGTTAATGAATGAGATGTCAAGAGAGTGACCTGCTTTGTGCGTGGGTTTGTCGGTTGTTAGAGTGAAACCTAGTGCGGTCATAAAGTCCTATAGTGTTTGGCAGGTGTTGGATAATGGCTTGGATGGATGGCCGGGAGAGTGCGGGGTGGATATCCGAGCGTCCCCTTCCCCACCTTCAGTTCCCCGGAGGGCGTCTCCTCGTACGTCAGGACGTAGGCCGAGGGCGTGGCCCGTGGGGCTGTCCAGGAGAGCACCGCCCCGCGGGGAGTCACTCCGCTGGCCACCAGATCCCTGGGGGCATCGGCGCCTGGAGACGGAGAGAGAGACAGACAAAAGTCAGCCGGAGAGATGACGCCGAATCTCCTCCGGACGCACGCCACGGGGGGGGGGGCCAGCGAGACAGACGGGGGGGGAGGAGAGAGGCGGCAGGAACGGCATTGATGGCCGATTGGGGGGGGTCAATACAGACCGGTGGTGAAGGCGGTGCTGGCCGGGGAGCTGCTCTTGGAGCCTCTGGTGCTGTGAACCTGGACCTCGTACTCCGTATCCACGCTCAGGCCGCTGAGCGGCAGACTGGACTTGTCCTCGGAAACGGTTTCGGTGATTGTCGGAGCTGCAGGGGGGGTTTAAGAAAGGAGGGAGATGAAAGGCGGAGGGGGGGGGAAGGGTCGGCCCCCCCTTCCCTCCCCGCCCTGCCCTGCCCCCAGCTCACCGTTCTCCGCTCCGTAGGCGACGACGTAGGCGTCCACGGCGGCCAGGGCCGGCCTCCAGAGCAGAAGAGCCGAGGAGTCGCTGACGTTCACGGCCCGGAGGTCGGTGGGCCCGTCGGCGACTGGAAGAGGAAAGGGACGGGGGGGGGGGGGGGGTTAGACGCTGTTCGCCGTGCAAGGCGAGGCTCGAGGGCCCGAGCGCGCACACCCCGGAAGGGGAGGTGGTGCACACGATGGAGACGGTAAAATGCAAATCGAGGGGGTGCAACAAGACGGCAACCCTTTTTTTTTTTTTTTTTTAGGGGGGGGGGGGGGAGGAAAGGAAGGTTTAGAAGAAGAGGTGCGGATGAAAGGGAGCAGGACTCAGAAACACGGCGGCCCCTTCCACGCCGACTGCTCAACTCTACGGTCCCTGCCAGTCCCCCCCCCCTCAGAGATCCCCCTGCGTTCATCCCAGGCATCATTCTCGCCTCCGCCACCTCCACGGGGGAGGCCGCTCCACGCATCCACCGCCCTGCTCTGTAAAGAAATATCACCTGAGATCACTCCCGAGCTGCCCCCTTTGCCCCTCATCCCACGACCCCCCTGGTTCCAGAGCCTCCTCTACCCCCCCTTGAAAGAGGCTCAGCTCCTGGGCGTCCCCTCTCGTATCTCCCCCTACCTCGCCTTTCCTCCGGGGACGTGCGCGCTCAGATCTCTGATCTGCCCCCCTCGCTGGCCATTTCAGTAGCCTCCCAGGGGGAAGGGGGGGTGGACCTGGGTGCGGGGTCACTGAGCTTTCTCTGCTCGCCATTACCTGTGGTAAGGAAGCCCATGAGGGGTTCGCTCTCCTCGAAGCCGCGCAGCGCCATCACGATGACTTCGTAGCGTGCCCCGGGGATCAGGCCCGTGATGGCGGTCGTGGTCTTCCTGCCTTCCACGTTGATGCTCTGAGGTTCCCCTAGGAAAAAAAACAAAACAAAACACAAGGACACGAAGACGCTAGAAATGAGGGAGAGGGAGGGAGGTCACGCCCCGAGCGGCGAGCGAAGGGCTCGCGGGGACCCTCCTAACCAGGGTCTCCCCCAGGAGTGCCAGGTCACAAGCAGCCGTAAGAACCCAGGCCCAGCTCGGCCTCTCCCCACCCCAGAGTGCGGAGGCGCGGAGACGGTCGTTCCCCTCCCCCCCCCCCCCCGACGCCGTCGCGCTCTCTTACCTCCATGGGCTAGCTGGAAGGAGACCTTGAACCTGTCCACGGAGGCCAGCGGCGGCCTCCAGCTCACTGCGGCGGAGGTCTCCGTGATGTCGCTGAACTCCAGGTCGCGGGGGGCCTCCAGCTCTGCCGGGGGAAAGGATGCGTGGCTTTAGAGAGAGAGAGCTCACCACGGGGGAAGGAGGAGACAGACGTGCAGCCGGCGGCTGAGGGAACGGAGGGCCCCGGCGCCCACGGGTAACATTCTGCGCGCGTGTTCCCCTCTCCTACGCGCCGGGAGAGCGCCTCCCACCTGGGGCCGCCTCCTCCCGTCTCCGATGGGGTCAAGAAGCAAGAAATAGCTGCAGGGTTCCGACCCCCTCCTCTCCCTGTCCTGGGCTGGGGTCCTTGGATTTTGTGCGAGAGGAGCAGATGAGATTCCTCAGCTGGGCTGGCCCCCCACCCCCCCCCCCCCCTGCTTCCTTCTGCATGAAATCACAGACCTGGCGGGGAGGGGCTGCGGGCTGGAGCGAAGATCCTTCTGAGGGCCCGGGGAAGACAGGAAGGGGGTATCAAAAGGGAGGCAAGGTGGGGGTGAAAAGTGAGTAGCCCACAGAGCCGGGGACTGGAAATGAGGCACAGGGGGATAAAGGGACTCACGCCGAGGTCAGTGACAGAGCCGGGGATTAGAACTGAGGTATAAGGAGATAAAGGGACTCACGCCGAGGTCACACACACAGAATCAGTGACAGAGCCGGGGACTGGAAGTGAGGCACAGGGGGATAAAGGGACTCACACCGAGGTCACACACACAGAGCAAACAGCAGAGCCGGGGATTAGAACTGAGGTATAAGGAGATAAAGGGACTCACGCCGAGGTCACACACACAGAATCAGTGACAGAGCCGGGGACTGGAAGTGAGGCACAGGGGGATAAAGGGACTCACACCGAGGTCACACACACAGAGCAAACAGCAGAGCCGGGGATTAGAACTGAGGTATAAGGAGATAAAGGGACTCACGCCGAGGTAACACACAGAGTGGGCGGCAGAGCCGGGGATTAGGAATGAGGCACGAGGTGATAACCCCCCCCCCCTATTCACCCCGAGGTCACACATGTGGACGGTCAGCCCGGTGTGCTTTGACCTCGAAAGGATTTTGACACGTGCCCAGTCGCGCTGTGAGCTTTTCGGCGCTCGGGGACACGAGCAAACGCCTGAGTTGCAAGTGCCGCTGTTTTCTTATTACACCCACAGGATGCCCCGGGACCCTGGACTGCAGTAACTCCTTCCTTCCCGCTGTTGAAAGTTCAGGGAAGTCGTGGGACACCGGGATGTCGTCGGGCATCGCACAAGTCGCCTCACCTTTGGACAGTGCATCATGGGAGTCTGACTCCTGGTCACGTGACGCTTGTCTGACCAATCATAATGCACAATCCCTCTCAGGCTTTTTTTTTTTAATTAAAAATTTTTTTTTTTAAATTTTTAAATTTTTTTAAATTTTTTTTTAGTTTTGCATTCCATAAAGGATCTCACTTACCCACTCGGCTAGTTCGGCCGACGGTGCTGAGGTTGGCTCTCGCCTGGCCCGCCTGGACGCCGTAGAGGGTGAAGCTGTACTCCGTGTTGGGCTGCAGGCCCCCCAGCGGTGCTTTCCGGAGGTCCCCGGCCACCACGGCCTCTGTCTCTGGGGTGGCGCCGGTGGAGACCCTGTAGCGGATGAGGAAGTTCTCGAAGGCCCCGTCGGGGGCATCCCAGGACAGCTGGAGGGCGTGGGATCCGACCTCCGAGATGTGCAGGTCATCGAGCAGGGCGGCCGGCTGGCCGATGGCCTCTGGATAGGCTGCAGGGGGTGAAGGGAGAGAAGAGAGAGCATTTGGGGTTTTTTTTTGGGGGGGGAGGGGTGCTCTCTCTTGGAAATAAGTCGACTGCAAAAAAAAAAAATACGCGCGTTGAGGAATAAAGAATAGAGAAGGGGGAGAGAGAGAGAGAGCGTGCAACTTAGAGAGGGAGGGAAAAGTGCTTCGTAACACTATGCTGGCACACTAAGGGGGGGTCACTACTGGCTCACAAGGAAGAGCCCCATCCTAGCCTGGACCCCCCCTTGTCCTCAGCTCTCCTGGCTTTACAGCTTCCAGCCATGCGTCAAAGCCCCAAGACCGGGGCAGCCGAGCGAGGGCCTGAAAAACACAGGGCTCGCCAAGCCAAGGCGATGGCCACCACGACCGGCCTCCCCCCCCTCCCCCGGTGTTACCTGTGGTGGCCTCCGCTGACTGGGGCCTACCGCGCCTGTCCCCAGCGATGCCGTAGAGGCTAAACCTGTATCTGCCGGAAGGCAGGGGGGGCCTGCCACGGCGCTAGAGCGCTGCTGCCCGTCGGCGGGGACCTCGCGGGTCCCGCCCTCCACCTCCTCGTACCGAACCACAGAGGAGTCGAAATCCCCGCCCCTGGACCGTCCAGGAGAGCCGGGAGGGAGTCCTTGGTGACCTCTGAGATGGAGAGGGCCGCCCCCCCCCCCCCCCCAAGCCGGGGTGCGGGTTTCGCAGGCGACGCTGGAACGAAGCAATAGAGAGAAACTTGCCTCTCACCGCCCGGGGCAGGCCCTCAGAACCGACGGGGGAAAGCTTAAATCCCAAAAGGATCTTGGGAGGCATGAACAGACGTGAGATTTCGGAAGAAACGGGCCGACGTGAAAAGAAGAGAGAACTCGAGTCCTGGAATGTGGAGAGAGGTTCGGCGGTACCTGTGGTGCCACCGGCGGATACGGGCGGGCCGCGCCAGTCTGCTAGGATGCCGTAAAGGTTGAACGTGTACTTCTCGCTGGGTTTCAGGCCCAGGATGGTGGCGTTGCTGGCGGAGCCGTCCACGGGCACCTCCTGCGGCTCCCCGTCTGCGTCCCTGTACTGGATCAGGAAGGAGTCGAAGGCCCCGCCCTGCACGGTCCAGGAGAGCCGGAGGGAGCTGGCGGTGACCTCGGAGACGGCGAGGCCCCCCAGTCGGGGCCACCCGGGCGTGCTTTTCTCCGGCGATACTGGAATAGAGAGGGTAGGAGGAGAGGGGGGTTAGATCATGGACGGCCACCTCCTAACTTAAAACGGTAAAGACGGATTCCTACGGGCAAGAAGAAGACGCCCCCCGGGGCAGATGAAAAAATATTCATTAAAATAAACTAAAGGGACACCAGGCCAGACACCTCCTGTTGGTTCATGTCTTGCCTGATGTCAAGAAAGGCCAACGCTATCTCCCCCCCCCCCCCTTGAAAAAAAATGAAATGAGAATTTCGCAGTCGGCAGTACCTGTGGAGGCCTCAATGGAAACCGGCTTGGAGCGAGCGTTTCCAGAAATGCCGTGGAGGTAGAACTTGACCTTCCTGCCAGGGGTGAGGCCCGCAACAGTGACGGAGCGTTCGTCCCCGGCGACCGGAACCTTCTGGGCCCTGCCCTGGGCATCCCTGTAGAGCAGGAGGAAAGAGTCGAAGCGCCCGCCGTGGGCCGTCCAGGAGAGCCGGAGGGAGTCCTCAGTGATCTCGGAGACAGAGAGGTCCCCCAGCCGGGGCTGCTGGTCAGACGTTTCCTTCGGTGACGCTGGAAGGACGCAACAGAGAATGAGTAATACTCTTGTATGGGATGGAAGAGGTTTTTTGGGGTTGTTTTTTTTTTTGACAGGACCTGTGTGCATTCTTGGTGGTCAAATCACCTTTCACCCCCTTCTCTCAATCCTAGGACAGCAATTCCGGAGATGGTTACAGCTGGCCAGTCTGAGTCCTGTGACACTAAACATGTAAAGTGCTGAAGCACTAGACAGCAGATGGTAAAAAATTAAAAAGGAGGAAAGAGGACAAGAGCTGGAGAGACTGAATAAGAGAGATGGAGTGATAGGTGGAAGCCAGAGAGAGAGGAAAAGAGATGAAGAGAGATTTAGCCGGAAAGGGGGCGGCCTGAGAAGGCAAGAAATCCTGTTGATGTCTCTCAGCCCTGTGTTCTAAACTAGAAGTACTCCCGTCCCTATAAACAAGGTCTTAGGCCCCCTCCTTAGAGGAGGACGCGCTTGATAAGTTGTGGACTCAGAGCGCACTCTCTATACAGCCTCATCTGGAGACAGACACCCCACCCCACCGAGTGCAGCAGCCTTCAATGGGAACCTCCCCAAGGCGGTCCCGGGTGACGGCAGCTCTTCCAAAGATACCCTAAGCTGCAAGGCATCCAGAGGGCAAGCAACCAATGCATCATAGTTTAGTTTTTATGATATGTAATTTTATAAGACTGTGTATAATGTTTTAATGCAATGGCAGGTTTGGTATAAGGGATCAATAAATGCATTAAATAAATGAATAAACACAAGATCACGTGTGCTCTCCAGGAAGGTGAACCAACGGCTGAAGAGCTGGATCATCGTGAGATATGAAGACCTCGAGGGGTCACCAGGCGTAGGCTAAGCACAGGAAAGACATGAATTAGACTGGACCCTCATCTTAGATGATGCCAGATGAGTAACCAAGTGGCCCATCCGGACTCACGTGAGTGAGCCATCACTGGATCGCTCCACGGAAGGATCCAGGATGATTCAATTGACCTCGCAGTCGTAAGGATCTGCAATGTGAGAGAGGAACGTTGGTCAGCAGGCAGGGCTGCAAGGAACGTCCTGAGTCAGGATGCATCCCGGCCCCTCTCTTAGCGAGGGCAATGGAAACTTTGGAAAGCACAAAAGTAAGCAAAAAGGGAAGCGGCAGAACGATACGTCCGGGAGATAGAAGCTCGCTCGGTGGCAATGACCTTCTCCCAGAGCAGGCTCCATCAGTGAGTTCAGCAAAGCCAAAGGCCATGGTCAGAAGAGGAGGCCACGTGCTTGCTCTGTGATTGGTGATACCTGTGGTGGCCTCAGCTGACACTGGTTTGCTGCGCTTGTCATCCGAGAGACCGTAGAGGCTGAACTTGTATTTCTTGGAGGGTTTGAGGCCTGAGACGATGGAGGTGTCAGAGGATCCATCAACCGTCACTTCTTGGGGCTTCCCTTCGGCGTCCCTGTACTGGATGAGGAAAGAGTCAAACGCCCCATCCTGGACTGTCCAAGAGAGCCGGAGGGAGTCCTCGGTGACATCAGAGATGGAGAGGTCCCCCAGGCTGGCCTTCTGGGTCATCATCTCTTTCGATGAAGCTACAACAGAGGAAGAGATGAGAATTTCTCACTTAAGTTTGGTCCATTCCAGTCCATTTGCCATCTAAATGCAAACAGCAAATGAGAGAACTGATGGAAGAACATCTGAATTTAAGGGAGGGATTTCTACCAAGGTGTTGGACCCAGGTGACCATAGCTCAAGTTATAGTAGGCACAGAATTGTTACAGTATTGTTTCAGTCTTTCAAACACGCTAAAATACCGACAAATTTCACAGAGCACTGAAAAACTCAATAGCCTCTGGAGTTCCTATTCCTCAGAGTATAAAATTAATCACTAAAGGCAAGCGTCTTTTCCTTGTTCATTGCAATTGGAAATTCACATTGGACCCTACAGAATTAATGTGATGGTCACTGACGAGCTTCCACCGGAAAGCCATAGCGTTGGCCATACCTGTGGTGGCCTCGGCTGATGCTGGTCTGCTGCGCTTGTCATCCGAGAGACCGTAGAGACTGAACTTGTATTTCTTGGAGGGTTTGAGGCCTGAGACGATGGTGGTGTCGGAGGCCCCATCGACGGGCATTTCTTGGAGTTCCCCGTCTGCGTCGTCGTACTGGATGAGGAAAGAGCCAAACGCCCCCTCCTGGACCGTCCAGGAGAGCCGGAGGGAGTCCTCAGTGACGTCGGAGATAGAGAGGTCCCCCAGGCTGGCCTTCTGGGTCACTGTCGTTTCTGGTGAAGCTACAACAGAGGGAAAAGGCAAGAATTTTACACTAAGGAATTTGGTCCATAGCAGACTATTTGCTTCCAAAACACCAACGGTGAAGAAGTCAACTTATGGAAGAAGTTTCTGAACATGAGAGAGAGTTTCCTACCAAGAGGCCTTGACCAAAGTCAACCCAGTCCCTCAAACATAGTAAACATAGGAGACGACAGAAAAAAGCCAATTGGTCCATCTAGTTTGCCCAGAGGCACCATGTTGCAAAGATATATCCCAACCATTTAAGTACGACTCCTCATCCAGTTTACTTTTCCTTCCTAACTGGTTCTCTATCATCCCGGGTAGATAAGCATCAAGATCCCATACTTAATCCAACGCCCAAGCCCCTCCATAGCTTACTTCCAAGCATTGCAATAATCTAAAGAGTTATCATTGCCTGAACCTCTGACCTCCTAGGTCCTTGAGGCCATGCTGGACAGTACCTGCTACTGAAGGTGCCAGCAGGTCTTGTGCTGCCTATTTTCTGGGAGTCGCAGCCTGCTGGAACCAACCTGGCCGCCCCTTGGCCTGCAGTGTCGTTAGGTCATGCCTTCCTTTCTCCTTTTATCAACTCTCCCCCTGCCTCTGCCCTAGAGATAGTGAAGGGAGGATCGTTTGCACTACATCAACCTCCGTACCCTCCCCCCTCCTACCACGGTCATAGAATACAAATATCGGACCAGACCCATGAGGCCCATCCAGTCCACCCCTCCTCATTCTCAGGGGAACACCAAAGGTCCCCGGCTTCCCCCCCTTCACCTCCTCTCCACTAGGGACCCTCTGTGCTTGTGTTAGGCTTTCTTGAATTATGTTACCATGCTTCTCCCCACCTCCTCCAATCATCCATCTCCCTTCCCTAATGCTGCTGCTTAGTCTACCCTCCCGGAGCCCACACACTGTGACCTCATGTTCTAGAGTATTCTTTCTTCTGAAAAACGCTTGCTTCTTGTGCCTGATTTATATCTTTGAGGTATCTGAATGTCTCTATCAGATTTCCCCCGTCTCTCCTCTCTTCTCCTCTATGGTATTGCATATTTAGGTCCTTAAGGTGCAGATCCTACACCACCTCCATAGAAATAGGGAAACATGACGGCAGAAAAAGACCGTATGGCCCATCCAGTCTGCCCCTCCGTCTAATTTAGCATAATTCTCATCACTCTCAGAGAAAAACCCCCTGTATTCATCCCATACTTTCTTGAATTCAGATTCTGTTTTTTGTCTCCACCACTGGGAGGCTGTTCCACACATCCACCAGCCTCTCTGTAAAGAAATATTTCCTAAGATTACTCCTGAATCTACTCCTATTCACCCTCATCCCATGACCCCTCAATTCCAGAGTCTCCTTTTCATTGAAAAGGTTCACCTCCTGTGCATGGAAACCTTTGAGATATCTGAATGTCTCTATCATATCTCCCCTATCTCACCTCTCCTCCAGGGTGTACAGGTTCAGATCTTTAAGTCTCTCCCCATATGCTTTAGAAGGAAGACCACTGACCATTTTAGTAGCCTCCCTCTGCACTGACTCCATCCTGTTTCTATCCTTTTGAAGGTGCGGCCTCCAGAACTGGACTCAGTATTCCCAGTGAGGTCTCACCAGGGCCCTATACAGGGGCAGTGTCACCTCCCTTTTTCTGCTGACCCTTCCTCTCCCTGTGCGGCCAAGCATCTTCCTGGCTCTTACTGTTGCTTTATTCACCTGTTTGGCCACCTTAAGATCATCAGATACAATCACCCCCATATTCTGCTCTTCCTTTGTGCTTAGACTAATTTCACCTCCAATACTGCACTTTGCCCTTGGGTTTTTGCACCCTAAATGAATTACTCTGCACTTTTTAGCACTGAATCTTAGCTGCCAGTCCTTCGACCATTCTTCCACCTTCGCTAGATCCCTCCTCATGTTTTCCACTCCTTAGTGGCTGTCCACCCCGTTACAGATTTTGGTATCATCGGCACACCGCTAGTAACACCCCCCATCCTCAGAGAAAACTCCATTTACCACCACCCTTTGTCACTTCCCACTCAGCCAGTTCCTAACCCAGTCGGTCACTCTAGGATCCATACCAAAGGCGCGCAATTTATTTATTTATTTATGGTTTTTATATACCGGAGCTCCTGTATACAATACATATCGCTCCGGTTCACAGAGAACAGTAATAATTACTGCCGGGTGGCAGTTTACATGGAACAGTTTACAAGGAACAGTTAACATGGCCATTTACATGGAACAAATCAGAATACTCAATCTAAGTAATAAGAAGACAGAAACTAATTAGTCTCAACTTTAAACATATAAATAAGGCAATTTATAATTTATAATTTATAAGTCTTCTGTGCGGAACTGTGTCAAAGGTCTTGCTTTATAAATTATATATAATTTATAAATTATAAATTATATATAATTTATAAATTCTGTGCGGAATTTATAATTTATAAATATATAAATATAATATTTATAAATTTATATATATATATAAATATATATATAAATTATATATAATATTATATATTTATATATATTATATATATATTATAATATATTATATATATAAATATATTATATATTTATAAATTATATTTATATATAATATTATATATAAATTATAAATTATATATATTATAATATTATATATAAATTATATATATATATAAATATATAAATATTATATATAAATTATATATAAATATTATATATAAATATAATATTTATATAATTGATATATAAAATATATTTATAAATATATAAATATAATATTTATAATTTATAAATATATAGAATTTATAATTTATAAATTCTGTGCGGAACCGTGTCAAAGGTCTTGCTTTATAAATTATATATAATTTATAAATTATAAATTTACAATTTATAATTTATAAGTCTTCTGTGCGGAACCGTGTCAAAGGTCTTGCTAAAATCCAAGCACAATACAACTAGCGCTCTCCCTTGATCCAACTCTCTGGTCACCCAAAGAAATTTATCCGATTCGTCCGACAAGATTTAGCTCTGGTAAAACCAGGCTGCCTCGGATCTTGCAATCCAGTGGGTTCCAGACACTGTCCAGTCTGTCTATGCCCTTTGGGAGGTACAACCTCCATAACTGGACACAATATTAGGGGTGAGGCATTACTACCCTCTTTTTTTCTGCTGGTTGTGGTTCTCTTTTCTGCATTCTAGCATCCTTCTGGCTCCGGCTATCATCTTAGCACACTGTTTCAAGGCCTTGAGCTAATCAGACACGATCACCCCCAAGGCCTCTCTCCTAGTTGGTGCATATTCAGTATCTCCCCCTACTGTGCCCTGCTGCCTCGGATTTCCGCATCCCACATGCATGACTGCAATTTTTTTTTTCGCGCTGAATCTTAACTCAACCACTGTTCAAGCTTCCTTAGATCACAACTCTTTCTCTCTACTTTCTCTAGGGCGTCCATGCTCTGGCAGATCTTAGTATAATCTGCAAAAATGGCAAATGTTCCATTCTGACCCCTCTGCAAACACTAAACTAACCACAAACACGATTACAAAACTCTCAAAACCTCAACAGCTTCTGAGAGCCTTGCTCCTTAATGTATAAAGTCGCTCACTACTGATAACTACCTCCGATAGCTTCATCACAACCGAAGCTTCACATGTGACTCTACAGAATTAACATTGACAAGTTTCCTTGGTAAAGCCATAAGGTTTTCCGCACCTGTGGTGGCCTCAGCTGACAAGGGTTTGCTGCGTTTGTTGTCTGTAACACCGTAGAGATTAAACTTATATTTCTTGGAGGGCTTGAGGCCTGAGATGATGGTGGAGTCAAAGGCTCCGTCAACAGGCACCTCTTGGGGTTTCCCGTCTGCATCCCTGTAGTGGATGAGAAAAGAGCCAAACGCCCCATCCTGAACTGTCCAGGAGAGCCGGAGGGAGTTCTCAGTGACGTCAGAGATGGAGAGGTCCCCCAGGCTGGCCTTCTGGGTCAACATCTTTTTTGGTGAAGCTACAAGAGAGGAAGAGACAAGAAATTCAAAATTAAGAATTTGGGCCATAGTAGTCCATTTGACTGACAGACAGACAGACACACACACACACACACACAGTGAGAGGTTGCTGATAGAAGTGACATTGTGTGAGGAAGGCCTTCCTGCCAAAACACTGAAACCAAGTGACCAGAGCATGCATCATAGGAGGCACTATGGTATTGCAATATCATCCTGGTCTCAAAAATACAATCACAGAGTGACTGCAAAACTCAACAGTCTCTTGAGGTCCTTGTTTTGTATAAAGTTACTCATCACAGGTGACCACTTCTGCTGTATTCTTCACCATTAAAGCTTTGCACCTGACCCTGCAAAGTTTAAAATAATGGTCAACTGACAAAACTGCATGGCAAAGTGTAGGCTTTGACAGTACCTGTGATGGCCTCAGCTGACACGGGCTTGCTGCGCTTGCTGTCTGAGACACCATAGAACTGAAACTTGTATTTCTTGGAGGGTTTAAGGCCTGTGATGATGAAGGTCTGAAGTTTTCCATCGAGGGGCACCTCCTGGAGCTCCCCATCTGCATTTCTGTATAGGATGAGGAACGAGTCGAACTCCCCTCCCTGAACTGTCCAAGAAAGATGTAGGGAGTCTTCCGTGATGTTGGAGATGGAGAGGTCCCCAAGAGTGGCCTTCTGGGTTGTCGTCTTTTTGGCTGAAACAGCAAACGTGGAACAGATAAGAATTTCACAGAGAGTGAGCCACAAAATCTCAAAAGCCAATCAGTGAAGGGGATAACTGATTAAATAACCATATTCATGTGTGTCTGCTTTGAGGGGGAAGGAGTGTATGCTTCCGGCAAAGATACTGGAGCTAGGTGATCAGCGTTCAATTTCTAAGAGCAACTGTACTGTTATAACATTATCCCAGTCCCTCTGAAACACACTGAACTCCCCATAAATACCATCCCAGAGAACAGAGAAAGTCCATAGCTTATGGGGTCCTTGTTCCTCATGAAACTGTTACTCGCTACAGCTGACCATCTCTGAATCTGACTCTACAGTTGATAATCAACTGACAAGCTTCTCTGGCAATGCTGTAGGTTTGGTAGTACCTGTGGTGGCCTCAGCTGACACTGGCTTGCTGCGTTTGTTGTCTGAGACACCGTAGAGATTAAACTTGTATTTCTTAGAGGGTTTGAGGCCTGCAACGATGGTGGTCCGCAGTTCACCACCGACGAGGACTTCCTGGAGCTTCCCTTCTACATCCTTGTACTGGATGAGGAAAGAGTCGAACTTCCCATCCTGGACCGTCCAGGAGAGCCGGAGGGAGTCCTCGGTGATGTTAGCGACAGATAGGTCTCCCAGCTTGGCTGCCTGGGTCAGCGTCTTTTTCATTGAAGCTACAAGAAAGGAACAGACCAGAAGTTCCATGTTAGCGTTTGGTCCATAACAAGTGTTTCGAAGATTCTGCATCAGGGGATTAATACATTGAAGCACTGGAGCGTCATCCACTCCTTCGCCCATTCCACTGGGTCGAAATCTGTGGAACGGTTGAAGAATCTTCGAAACACAGCACGTGTTGGGTCTCTCTGGATTACCATTTGGATAGCAGTGACTAAAAGTTAAGTTCCTTTTGAGTTTTTATGTATATTTGAAAATATAAAAAAGTCTTGAGTATTGAACATTGAGGACCGATGATTATTTGTAAAGCAATGAAGGTCTTTTTTGACCGGGAGTGCTTAGTATGATGGGCCATTTTTAATTCTGGTCATGGTCACTATTCATACCATTGATTTGTTTGTTCTCCGTGAGCGTTTGGTCCATGTCGGTTTATTCGCTGCCTAAATACAAATAGTGAAGGGGACAAACGATGGCAGAATCTTATTCATCTGGGGATTGGGATTAGGAGACCAGGACTTGAGTTGTAGGGGGCACTGTGGTGTTGCACCGTCATACTGCTCCCACTGAAACAATACTAAACTGCCCAGAAACACCATCACAGAGCAGTGAAAATAACTCCTGGGGGGTCCTCCTTGATCACATTTACTCACTACCGTTGACCTCCTCTGATACAGTCTGCTCAATCTAAGCCTTGTATCTGAGTCTACCAAGTTAGCGCAATGGTTAATTGGGAAATGAATAGATTTGGACATACCTGTGGTGACCTCGGCTGACACTGGTGTGCTGCGCTCATTATTTTCAACACCGTAGAGATTGAACTTGTATTTTTTGGAGGGTTTGAGGCCTGAGATAATGGTGGTCAGAAGGTCTCTATCGACAGGCACTTCCAAGGACGTGCCCTCTTCATCACTGTACTGGACGAGGAAAAACTCAAAGTTCCCATCCCGAACTGTCCAGGAGAGCCGAAGGGCATCCTCGGTTACGTTGGAGATGGAGAGGTTCCCCAGAGTGGCCTTCTGGGTCACGATCTTTGAAGCTTCAACAGAGGGAGAAAGAGCATTTAACAGCATGTCACATCTAGCATAACAGTTTATCTGGCATCTAAACGTAAACGGCAAAGAAAGCAACTAGGGAAGAATCATATTTAAGGGAGGGGAGCATTTCCTGCCAAGATGCTGGAACCAGATGGCTAGACCTCAAGTTGCACAGGGAGCTCTACTGTTAAATCATCTCAGTATGTTTGAAAGATGCTGCTACCCATAAATATTGTCAATGAGCAGTGAAAATCTCAACTCCATCTGCCTTTTGAACAAATGTGTTCTGTACAGCTAATCTCTGCTGTGAATCTGACCCTATAGAGTTATGAAAGTCAACTGGCAATCTTCCCAGAGAAAGCCACAGGTTCAGGCATACCTGTGGTGGCCTCAGCTGATACTGGTGTGCTGCGTTTGTTGTCCAAGACACCGTAGAGATTAAACTTGTATTTTTTGGAGGGTTCAAGGCCTGAGATGATGGTAGTATAAAGTTCTCCATCAACGGGCACTTCCATAGTCTTCCCCTCTTCATCACTGTACTGGATGAGGAAAGAGTCAAACTCCCTGCCCTGGACTGTCCAGGAGAGCCGAAGGGCATCCTCAGTGATATCGGAGATGATAAGGTCCCCCAGGATAGTCTTTGGTGAAGCTGCAACATAGGAACAGACAAGAATTCCACACTTAGCAAAACAGTTTTATTTGCCATGTAGACAAAAATAGCAAAGAAGGCAACTAAGGAAGAATCATATTTAAGGGAGGAAAGCCTCCGCTGTGTTCCTCTGACCCCACAGAGTTATCATAGTCAACTGACAATATTTCCGGGGAAAGCCACCGGTTTGGACAAACCTGTGGTGGCCTCAGCTGATACTGGTATGCTGCGTTTGTTGTCCAAGACACCGTAGAGATTAAACTTGTATTTTTTGGAGGGTTCAAGGCCTGAGATGATGGTAGTATAAAGTTCTCCATCAACGGGCACTTCCATAGTCTTCCCCTCTTCATCACTGTACTGGATGAGGAAAGAGTCAAACTCCCTGTCCTGGACTGTCCAGGAGAGTCGAAGGGCATCCTCAGTGATATCTGAGATGATAAGGTCCCCCAGAATAGTCTTTGGTGAAGCTGCAACAGAGGAACAGACAAGAATTCCACACTTAGCAAAATAGTTTATTTGTCATGTAGACAAAAATAGCAAAGAAGGCAACTAAGGAAGAATCATATTTAAGGGAGGAAAGCCTCTGCTGTGTTCCTCTGACCCCAAAGAGTTTTGATAGTCAACTGACAATATTTCTGGGGAAAGCCACCGGTTTGGACATACCTGTGGTGGCCTCAGCTGACACTGGTGTGCTGCGTTTGTTGTCCAAGACACCGTAGAGATTAAAGTTATATTTCCTGGAAGGCTCAAGGTCTGAGATGATGGCAGTATGAAGTTCTCCATCAATGGGCACCTCCAGGGACTTCCCCTTCTCATCACTGTACTGGACAAGGAAAGAGTCAAACTCCCCATCCTGGACTGTCCAGGAGAGCCGAAGGGCATCCTCTGTTACGTCTGAGATGGAGAGGTCCCCCAGGGTGGCCTTCTCGGTCATGATCTTTGACGCTACAACAGAGGAGCAAGCAAGAATTTCACCCTTAGCATTTGATCCATAATAGTTTGTGTCATTTGTGCATTCTAAACACAAACAGCAAAGGAGACTACTTAAGAAGAATCATATTTATGGGGGCAGGATTTCCGGCCAAGATGCTGAAAGCAAATGACCAGAGCTTGTGTTGTAGAGGAACCTGTACTATTATAACATCATCCTGGTGCCTTTGAAACACACTAAACCATGCACAAATACCCTCATGAAGTACTGAAGAACTCATCTTTGGGCTCATTGTGCCTCATTGAATAAATGTACCCTCTATAGATATTATCCTCTACTATATTACTCAAAATTGAACCTCTCCATATGACCTTACAGAGTCAACATGATGGTCACTGACAAGCTTCCAATGGGAATGCTATAGGTTTGCACGCACTTGTGGTGGCCTCAGCTGACACAGGTTTGCTGCGCTTGTTGTCCAAGACACCGTAGAGACTAAACTTGTATTTCCTGGAGGGTTCGAGGCCTGAGATGATGGTGGTCTGAATTTCTCCATTGATGGGGACTTCCAGGGGTTTCCCATCTGTGTCCCTGTACTGGATGAGGAAAGAGTTGAACTCTCCATCCTGGACTGTCCAGGTGAGCCGGAGGGCATCTTCGGTCACGTTGGAGATGGAGAGGTCCCCCAGGATAGCCTTCTGGGTCGCAGGCTTTTTTACTGAAGCTACAGTAGGGGGAAGAATTTCACATTTAAAGTTTGTTCCACAGCAGTTTATTTGACACCAAAAACCAAACAGCATAAGAGGCAGCTGACAGAGGAATTATATTTATGTAGGGGGAAGGTTTCCTGCCAAAATACTGGAACCAGATGGCTGGAGTTCAAGTCACACAAGGAACTCTACAGTAAAAGGGTCATCCCGACACCTCTGAAACATAATGAACTAGCCACAAATACCCTCCCGGATCCCTTAGCAACTCAACGATTTCTGGAGTCCTTGTACCACCTTGAACAAAGTTACTCACTACATGTGAGCTCCCCTGCTATGTTTTCAGAGTTCTCTACCCTACAAAGTTGATATAACAGTCAACTGACGAAACTTCCCTGGCAATGCCATAGGTTTGGTGATACCTGCAGTGGCCTCGGCTGATACAGGTTTGCTGCGCTTGCTGTCAGAGACACCGTAGAGAGTGAACTTGTATTTCTTGGAAGGTCTGAGGCCCGAGATGATGGCGGTCTGAAAGTCTCCACCGACCGTCACTTCCTGAGGCTCCCCATCTGCATTCTTGTACAGGATGAGGAAAGAGTCGAATTTCCCATCTTGAACCGTCCAAGAGAGCCGTAGAGATTCCTCGGTGATATCGGAGACGGAGAGATCACCCAGACTGGCCTTCTGTGCCGTTGTCTTTTTTAATGAAGCTACAGCAGAGGAAGAGACGAGAATTTCACACTTTAAAGCTTGGTCCATAACAATGCATTTGCCAGCAAATGACAAACAGCAAAGGAGGCAACTGATAGAAGAAGCATCTTCGTGTGTGTGTAGGTGGGGATAGGATGCATGGGCTACTTGCTACGATGTTGGAGTCAGGTGACCAGAGCTTGAGGTTCCTCTGAAACACACTGAGCAACCCATGAAGACCATACCAGGGAACTAAAAAACTCTACTGTTTCTGAGGTCCTTGTTTCTCACTGAACAAATGTTCTCACTATGGTTGGACCCCCCCCCCCTGCTGTGTTTTTCACAACTGAAGTCCTGCTGCACCTGACACACAGTCAACATGATGCTCAACGGGTAAACTTCTCTGGGAATGCCATATGCCTGGCAGTACCCGTGGTGGCCTCAGTTGACAGTGGTTTGGTGTGGTTGATGCTGCGTTGACACTGGTCTGCCATGTTACTATGTTGCATTTGATGCAAGAATGAAGTCACTTTCCGAGATTTGGCTACCCTGAAAATCAGACCTGTTTGTGGCACTCATGGACCGGAGTTCACCATCCCCACCCTGTAGAGCTAGCATGATGGTCAACCGACAAAACTGCCCATAGGTTTGGCAGTACCTGTGATGGCCTCGGCAGACACTGGTTTGCTGCGCTTGTCATCTGAGGCACCGTAGAGATTGAACTTGTATTTCTTGGAAGGTTTGAGGCCTGAGATGACGGTGGTCCGAAGTTCTCCACTGACGGGCACTTCCTGAGGCTCCCCGTCTGCGTTCCTGTACAGGATAAGGAAAGAGTCGAACTCCCCTTCCTGAACTGTCCAGAGGAGCTGGAGGGAGTCCTCGGTGATGTTGGAGACGGAGAGGTCCCCCAGGCTGGCCTTCTGGATCACAGTCTTTTTCGGTGAATCTGCAACAGAAGAACAGACAAGAGTTTGGTCCATGACGTTTTATTTTCCACCTAAAGTCAAACAGCGAAGAACGCAAGGCCGGAAAAATCATCTTCCCTGCCAAAATACTGGAACCAGCTAGGAGAGGAGGGGGCTGGAGGGAGCTAAGTGGGAATCCTATAAGCACTTCTATCCAGGATAGTGGAGTACAAAAGTGGAAAGACTGTCTTGGATAAGGAGAAATTCAGCAGATGGCTTTACTCTGCGGCTGGCAGTAGGAACATATTCTTAGTGTGGGGAAAATAACCGGGCCGGATGGTCTTTTTCTGTGGTCATCCACCGTGTTACCATTTTACATCTGATGCAAGAACGAGGTTTCTTATTCCACAATTTGGTTACGCTGTTTGTGGCGCTCAAGGATGGGCATTTCCCACCCCTAACCTACAGAATTTAACTGGCAAACTTCACTGGGAAACACCATTTTTTTTTTTTTTGGTGGTACCTGTGGTGGCCTCGGCCGACACCGGTTTGCTGCGCTTGTTGTCCGAGACACCGTAGAGAGTGAACTTGTATTTCTTGGAGGGTTTCAGGCCTGAGATGGTGGCGGTCTGACGTTCTCCACTGACTGGCACTTCCTGGTGCTTCCCCTCCACGTCCCTGTACAGCAGGAGGAAAGAGTCAAACTCCCCATCCTGGACCGTCCAGGACAGCCGGAGGGAGTCCTCGGTGACGTCGGAGATGGAGAGCTCCCCCAGGCTGGCTTTCCGGGCCTCCGTCTTCTTTGGCAAAGCTAAAACAAAGGAAGAGGCAAGAATTTCACACTTGGAAGCCTATGCACTAAATCTTACATGCACGCCAAGGCGATTTTGTGTGCGTTAAAATAATGTGCCAGGCAATAAAGCTTTCCCGAGCATGCAAACCCCCAGGCAAGAAGACTTTAGCGTGTGCAAGTTAAAATAAGTGTGTTTCTGTTCATGTAAATGAAGGGGCATCATATGCAAAGGAGGCTTTAGCACGTGCACGCTTAATAGCGTGGTGTCCTCTTCTCCACAGGCTGTGTACTGAGTGCTCGCTTTGCTCAAACGCGCCCTCAAATTTTTGTGAGCTGCGCTTGCAAAAAAACAAAGAGTCCTCATGTGCAACGCAGCGCACAAAGTTTTGTGCAGCGTTCTCTGAAGCACCGTTCTATCTTCGTGCTGTGTTTTCCCATGTGCGCTTGTTCACAACCTGCGTGCAAGCTCACGTGCACAGCTCGCTGGGAACACTGCACCTTGGTCCAGGTGATACATTTATAGCAAGCACGCTATTATTTAATTTGATTTATATTCTGCCTTTCGGGCACTTCTAAGCGGGTTACATTCAGGTACTGTAGGTATTTCCCTGTCTCCAGAGACCTCACAACCTGAGTTTGTATCTGCGACCACGGAGAGTGAAGTGACTTGCCCAATGTCACAAGGGGCAACCATGGGATTTGAACCCCGGCTTCCTAGCCCACTGCTCTAATCACTAGGCTACTCCTCCAGTCCATGCATGACTGAGCTATCGGCAAGCACTGTATACTCCACAATGTAGAAGACACAATAATGTCGATTTTCAAGGGCTTCGTTCTTGAGGAAGGTTATATGCCCGAAAGTCTAAAACAGGCAGTTATAAAACCAATTTTAAAAAACAAATCTGGAAGACCTGATGATTGGAAATAACTATCGTCCGATCTCCAACTTAACCTTCATTGCGAAAATACTTGAAAAAGCAGTCCTCACCCAACTGGAAAATCATCGTGAAGACACTTCATCCTAACCAATTTGGATTCTGGAAAAACCACTCAACCGAAACACTTCTGCAATCCTTAACTGATCCTATTTTACACTGCCTAGTCCTGATTGATCTGACAGCTGCCTTCGACACTGTTGACCATATCCTGCTTTGCCAACAGTTGGGAAACATCGGGCTTGATGGAAATGTGCTAAAACGGTTCACCTCTTTCCTCGCAGATAGATCATTCCAAGTAAAACTCGACAATCACTTGTCCGACACCTTCCAAAGCACAACTGGCGCCCCCACGAGGATCATCGCTATCAGCTACATTATTTAATATCTACATGCTGCCCCTACGCAAATTACTTACAGACCTGGGTTTAAACTTCTTCCTATACGCAGATGATCTACAATTCTATATCCCTCTAACTAAATCATTTGGAAAAAAAAAAAAACTTTCGCTAATCTCTGAATGTACGATAAAATAAAAGAAAAACTAACTCAATGGAAACTGTCGAGGAAGCCCAATAAAACTGAAATAATTTGGCTGAGCCGCAACCCACACAAAAAAACTATACCCCCAGGAATAGATCTTGGAAGTTGCAAAGTAATCCCTGCAACCCAAGTGAGAGAACTAGGGGGTCCAAATCGATGGAAATTTAAGAATGGAAGCCCACATAAGCAAACTGATTAGATCCGGTTTCCACAAGGTGCGGATTTTGGGGTTGACTGAAAACCTCTACGAAGCACAACATATTTCAGAACGGTTTTACAATCTCTCATTTTCTCAAACCTCGGTTACTGTAATTCATTATTTCTAGATCTTCCGACCAGTCACTCAAAACCCCCTGCAAAACGCGGCTGCCAGAGTGTTGTCCGGAGCAAGAAAATCTGACCACATCACCCCCAGTTCCGCTGGCTCTGCATTGGGCTTCCAGTTCAATCAAGAACACATTATAAAGTCCTACCCATAACGTTCGGCGACATTAACCCCAGCAGCAACGATCTGCTGGTAATATCATCCCCCCCCCCCGCGAACTCTCAGATCACAGACCAAGGCCTCCTAGAAATCCTGAACCTAAAAGACTCTCATCTTACACTAACCAGAGAGAGAGAGAGTGACCTCCATCGTCGGGCCAAAACTACGGAATACCATGCCTGAATAACTTCGAACGCTAACCGAGAAACATAAATTCAAAAGCGACTTAAAAATCTTGGCTATTCAAGAATGCCTTCCGCTTGACTGAATCGCCCACTTTTTTCCCCGTGACTCAGAATATCTTTTATTATTTTCTTATACAATAACCTCCGCCCTGGCTAACCCCCTTTAAGAACATAAGAACCTGCCATACTGGGTCAGACCAAGGGTCCATCAAGCCCAGCATCCTGTTTCCAACAGTGGCCAATCCAGGCCATAAGAACCTGGCAAGTACCCAAAAACTAAGTCTATTCCATGTAACCATTGCTAATGGTAGTGGCTATTCCCTAAGTAAACTTGATTAATAGCCGTTAATGGACTTCTCCTCCAGGAACTTATCCACTCCTTTTTTAAACACAGCTATACTAACTGCACTAACCACATCCTCTGGCAACAAATTCCAGAGTTTAATTGTGCGTTGAGTAAAAAAGAGCTTTCTCCGATTAGTTTTAAATGTGCCCCATGCTAACTTCATGGAGTGCCCCCTAGTCCTTCTATTATCTGAAAGAGTAAATAACCGATTCACATCTACCCGTTCTAGACCTCTCATGATTTTAAACACCTCTATCATCTCTATCTAGCTCTGTTCCTGTGTTAGAAATCTACCATTGCATTACTTCCCTTTCTATGAACGTCTATCCACGCCGTAACACTGAATTTTATTTACAAATTTTTTCCCCCCCCCCGTGAACCGTTACGAACTAGCGATTCTCACCCGGAATGACTGTCTACAAAACATTTAAATAATAAACGCGGCTCGTGCTTTGACAGAAGCTCCTCCGAATTAATAACGTGTAACCTTGCATGAACACGCAGGCACGCGTCTGTATTTTATCATTTGGGCCGCCGGGCTTATTCTCCTGCCTGTTCAGGCTACGGAGGCCACATCTCTTAACTCACTCACGCAGCCCAATGTATGATCATCGCACCAGTCACTTGAGTTTTTTTTTTTTTTGCGCAGATGTATTTTAAAAGTGGGATGGGGACGCTGCCACTTATCTTAGCTGTATCGCTGGAAGCGACCCCGTGAAGTCTCGTGTTTCGGAATGTAAAAACTTCTGCGTCAGGGGGAGACCGTTCCTCCATGGACTCCTGACGTTTCTGAAGATGCAGCTAAGGTAAGTGGGCAGCGTCCCTGTCGCTCTCTTTAAAATGCACTTACATAAAAATCATAAAAAATTAAGTGATTATACACCGGGCTGCATGAGTTAATAGAGATGTGGTCTCTTATAGCCGAGCAGACATGCCAGCAAGCCTGGGAATACGAATGGCCCTCTCAATTTTAAAATCAACACGCACATCTGCATGTTTATGCAAGATTAGAAGCTATTAATTCAGAGGAGTGTTTGGCAGTTCGTTTTAATTTATCCTTTGACTCGGACTGATGGTGCAGTATTATTCTTTTAAAGACCATGGCAGCCATTCTGAGTTTTGACACAGAACAGCAGTCAGAGACGAGGGCTTCTTTGTGGTAAACAATTATTTTTCTTTGCTTGTTTGACTGCAGAGCTGTTTTCAGAGTGCTTTGAGGCCCTTTCGGACTCTGGTGCTTTCTGAAATTGCAGTCCCAGCCGGGGGATGCAACGCACCTCCATCCAGATATCTTTTGATTGCCCGTGCAGGGCACAATTGAGGCAAAGGCTGACCCTGGCCTCCCTCACTACAGGCTCTTCACTGGGGGGGGGAGAAGATGGTCAGATGCCAGTGCTCTCCAGAATCTGGGCTGGCAGATTTCCCTCCATGATGGCAATAGGATGGATCTGTCAGGGCTGGCTAAGGCTCGATCTGACGTCTCGTGAAGAGTATGGATCGGTCATCCTGGATGCATGTGAGGCGCAGCCTCCAGCTCCAATTTATATTGCCTGTAGCGCAGTAGATGACAGCAGGAAAGACCATCCAGTCCCTCCTGTCTACCCAGCTATTCCTTTTGACCCTGCCAAAGGTATATGCCAGATATTCTTCTTACCCAAAATAATCTGCAGCTAAGCACGCAAGATCCCCTATTCTATTTACAACAAGCACCCCCTCCCCATCCACCGCTATCAGCGTGGCTACTCCCTGGACCTCTGGCCTCCCGGATGATGCACGTAGTCTACCAGCAGACCTGGCTACACGAGCACCCACACTTCTGTTAGATTCCTCGCAGCCTTAGCCGGACACACCCCCCGGTTGCTCATTCCTCCGCTATCTCTTTTTTTTTTTTTTTTTACTTCCTCATCTGGGGTCCAGATGCTCTCCTGCTTCTGCCCGCACTGAACAAGCGGCCCTCCCCCCCCTCCCCCCATACGCCAGGGTTACTTTTATATAGTTTCACAGCAGGCAGGTCACCGCATCTTCCACGGCCTCAGGTAGGAGCTGAAATTGTAAGCCATCGACAGGGTTATACGAATGGTAGCTGAATGTTGAGCCGGCTCTGGAGAGGCGAGCGCTAAACTCCGATTCCCGTTGGATCTAGACGCTCCTAAAACTGCTTTGAAAACCTGCCGGGCGCTGGGCGGAACCGACGCGGACGCCCCAAGTCACGCCCGCCCGTTGGGGGAAGGTGCAAGTTGGTGCGTACGTGTTTGCGCGCACGCGTACGAAAACGGAAAGCATCGTGTGCGTAAATCATGCACCCGGCCCCCACTCCCCCCCAGAACGCCTCTTTGTAGCGGGCGTAAAAGTACAAGCGAAATCGCTTTTGAGGGTGGTTTTATGCGCGCCAATCCGGCCATTTTAGGTGCATACAACTGAAACAAATGTGTGCAAATCCTTCTGAAATTTTCCCCCTTACTGTGCACGTTGCATTTTTACAAGTTAACCTGCTGAAAGCACGCTTAGCATGATTTTTATTGCACAGGCCCCCTTGGAAAAAATGCGCCTGCACGCAGGGGGAAGGAATTTTCCCGCCAGGGCGGCCGGAACCTTGCGACGCCCCCTCCCCCCGGCCTTCAGGCGTTACCTGTGGTGGCCTCGGTGGATGTCGGCTTGGTGTGGCCGTGCCTGGAAACTCCGTAGAGGTGGAACTTGTATTGCGTGGCCGGGGCCAGGCCCGTCACCGTGGCCGCCCGCTCCCCCCCCCGCGACCGGAAGCTTCTGCGTCCTGCCCTCGGAGTCCCGGTACATGATCAGGAAAGAGTCGAAGCCCCCGCTCCGTACCGCCCAGGAGAGCCGGAGGGAGCTCTCGGTGACGGCGGAGGCGGAGAGGGCCCCCAGTTCGGGCGGAACCGCAGGCTTCTCCGCCGAGGCTGCAAGAGACCGAAAAACACATTCTCTCACTCGGGGTTATGTCACGGCTGGCCATGTGCCAGGATTTTTTTTTTTTTTTTTTTTTGTGTGATGACTTCCATCGGGGATGATGGAGCCTGAAGTCACTGTACTGAGAGCCAAACATATGAAAAAAAAAAAGAAAATGCATTAACTAGAACGGGCTTCTTGCTAGTGTATCCTGGAAGCTGGCGTGGAACTAGCTGGAAACTGACAATGCCAAAGCGAAATACCAAATCTATTGTATGTTTATTTAGCAAGGAGCCTTGGAAAATCTTAGGCACCTCGTACCCTTCCCCCCGCCCCGAACTCCCCCCCCTTTACCCCGACACACAGAGGCCACAGGCGCTATCACATGCGTCTGAGTCACTCTTGGGCAACTCCTGTTCTAGCACCGCCAGATGACTCCAGGTCAGCGGGGCAGACGGAGCCAGCCCTGGTTTTCACGTCACCACTACAAAACAATATCTGGAGAGACACGCGCGCACATCAGTGGACAAAAAAAATTCCTTACAGATACCCTTCAAGGTATGCAGGCACGACAGAAGGGGGAAGTATTTTGCCCGGGGGGGGGGACGGGACGCAGACAGGAAATCTTATTTGACTGGTACGGAACACATGCTCTCGTACGGTTGGATCAAAATTAATCATATCCCTGCAAAAATACTTTTTTTTTTTTTTTTTTTTCCTTCCCTTCCCCCGGCAAATTCACTGTGGAAAATTCATGATGGATGCACATGCAAAATATTGACTAAACTCTCGCCCAGGCCAATAAATCAAATTCTGCTAACTGGGACATTAACCACACACCCTAACATCAGTAAACCCTGGCTCGATCACGTTTCAACTCTGCCACAGGGGGTCTGCCTCAGGGAGAAAAAAAAAAAACCCAACACGTTAGATTACTTAAGCTCATGAATGCAATGCTTCCCTTCTTTGGGGAAAACAAATAAATAAATAAAGGGTTTTCGTAATATTTTCGCAAAGGCCTGGGGGGCTGAGCGTGTGTACCTGTGCTGGCTTCCACCGATATCGGCTTGCTGTGCTTTTTGGCAGCCACACCATAGAGGTTGAACTTGTAGGTCCAGGCAGGCCGGAGGCCGGAGATGGTAGCTGTATACAGGTCTCCCCTGATGCGCAGCGCTTTGGACCTGCCCTCAGAGTCCCTGTACTGCAGGAGGAAAGTGTCAAAGCTCCCGGCCCGGACGGTCCAGGAGAGTCGGAGGGAGTTCTCAGAGACCTCCGACACAGAGAGGGACCCCAGCTGGGACAGCAGGGCAGCCGGTGGGTCTGCAGAAGCTAGAACACAGCAAAGCATCAACGTGATTTCTGGTTCAGGGCTAAGGCCATGGTAGGCCTTCAGCTCTCGTGCTGTGGGAAAGTGACAAACCCTCTTTTGTCATGGTTCCCAAGCTGCATGAGAAACTAGAGATGCCAAATGACCCCACTGCTTGGGAAAAATCTTTGGCTGGTCCTGTGATTTCTTTTCTATACTCCCTCCTTCTCCTCCCCTTCCAGCCACTATGCTGTATTCTCTAGCATTTGCAGAGCTGCTGCACTCAAAACAGATGAAGCAGGCACTACAGATACCACAATGCACTGTGGTGGAAGTTAGAAATCAAAGCAGTAAGTCACTTGAGTATCTCTGGAAGATCAGAAATTTAGTTAAGGAAGAGGGGCTGACAGATTTAGAGGGAAGGGGGACAAGGACTACCTGAAAGATGGATGGGGGAAGCTAAGTCTGCAGAGGACCACTGCCTCCAAGACAAGGTACCTAAGGGTATCTCCTGCTCTTACCAGGAGAAGGAGCAACTGCAAATGCCCAATTTTCCTCTCAAAGGTAACAGAGTTAGCAACTACTAAAAGATGAAGCAAGAAAAAGCAATAGGTGGTTTCTCACAAGATGGCTGACACCATGTGAGGTGCCTGTAAAACAGAAACAAAATGATGACCAATAGCCCTGCTGGTCCTACCTGTGGTTACCTCGATGGACACTGGCTTACTGCGTTTGTCATCTGAGATGCCATAGAGGGTGAATGTATAATTCTGCGAAGGGAGGAGACCAGTAATGGTGGTGGAGGTCAGGTCGCCTCTGATTCTCTGCTCCTGGATTCGACCCTGTGGATCCTCGTACTGAAGGAGAAAGTAGTCAAAGTCCCCATCCTCGACCTCCCAGGACAGCCGAACTGAGCTCCTGGTGACATCTGAGATGGCCAGGTTCTCCACTCTTGGCCGAATCCCGTCTGCCTCCAGTGGGGCTGAAACAGAACAGAGCAGAATCTCCCAGTTGGAGTTGAGTCATAGGAAGTCAATGGGTGGTGTTAAAGAACATTAGAAATGGGGGGGGGGGAGGGGGCAAGAAGCTCAGAATTCTACAGTGGGAAACCAGCATTCCTGAGTGGTCAAGGGAAAAAGTGTTAATGGTTGCCGAGAACGCTCATTACTGCAAATATATGGGAGTTGAAGAATGACCAAGAGTTGGATTGCGTCTAAGTCAACAAACATCTACCAATTTATTTTTTTTTTATTAGAATCTCACTGGAATTTCCTACTCCAACGTCAGCAGGCGTAGACTTACAAGCATTTCTTCGGGTGTGGCCAGCTGAAACTGGGTCATATCCATGACCCCCACCCTCCGTGGTCTTGAGAACTTCAGGCTCATCGTTGTTCCTTTGAAAACACGGGAGCTGTCATTGGGAAGTCTCCTTTCTTCAATGGTGGTCTGAAGGCAGTTTTCCAGCCCTGTGTGATGCCCTTGATTGCAACATGAAGTGACTCATCTCCCAGAGGGTCGTACGGTGGTACGTGGAGAAGTCCATCACATAGACAGACCTCAAGACGAACTGAGGCTTCCATCACAATAAGGAAAATGAGTTCTGTGCACCAGATGAAGAAGCGACTTGGCTTCAGAAGGCAATCTTTCCTGGACAAGCCCCATCTAGAGAAGGGAACGCTCTGGTCTGGAATGATCCAATGGAAACATCATCTCATGTTAGTCCGATGAGAGGCCCCATGGCCCACAGAGAATCTGGCTTTCTGCAGAACCAACATGGACACTAGGATTCTGCGCTACTGGCTGCATCCCTGAAACGAGATTAACCCGGCTGCCATTCTTCCCTGCCCCCCCCCCCTCCCTTGGTTTTTTGCTTCTTTTCCTCATCTTTGCTTTGTATTTTTCAGGTTCTAAAAACAAATATCAGGAACTTCAGACTGCACCACACCAGGACACAGTCCACCTGTTTTTTTTTTTTTCTGTAGGCTTTCGTTCTGCCTACGAAAGGGCTGACGCGAGGAAAATGAGCCATCAGGAGCCATGAAATCCAGGATTAACAGATTTTGTGGTGGACGAGCGCGGATTTCCATTATCAGTCAGACTTGATTCATGCTCCTCCTCAGATGGAAGTTGTGGGCCTTAAGTGCATGGACCCACAGAAGCTGGTGGTAGAGAGAGAGGGTGAGAGAGGCCACAAGGCCAATCCCATCTGCTCACTTTCTCAATGCAACACCACAGACCCCTGCTGATCTCCTTCTTTCCTGTTGGCTCTTTGCACCTGTCCTGGGCTTTCCTGAATTCTGCTACTGTTTTGGCTTGCACCACTTCCCCTGGGAGGCAGTTCCAATGCATCTGCTACTCTTTTCCATGCAGAAATATTTCCAAATGCTACTTCTGAGTCTTTCTCCTTGGCGTCTCATATCACGACCTCTCTTCCACTGCAAAAGGCTTTGTTCATACTTTCATAGCTAGGGTATGCACATTTAGGCCCCTAAATCTCATCTCATATAGATCTTGGTAGCCTCTCCCTGCATCGGCTCTACCCTGTCTTATCTCCTTTGGGAGGCACAGCCTCCAGGAATGAACGCAATATTCTAGGTGAGGTCTTGCTATACCGGAGCATTATCCCCTCCCTTTTCCTGCCGGCTACGCCTCCCCTTGCTACCCCATCAACCTCTGGCTCTCTCCTCCACCCTGTTGGGCTGGTTGGCTACCTCCAAGGTCATCAGATACACTCACCCCCCCCCCTCCCCCCGCCCTTCTCTCCTCTCGCCACATGGGGAGTGTCCTTTCTTAGAGCGTTCAGGATCAGGAAATCTTCCCATCAGGCTGCTATTTCCACTCCTCCCTACCTCCCATTAATCCCTGGCCTCGTCCAGTCCTAGAATTTACACTTCAACCTGTCAGGCTGTCCTGTTTTATGGACCTTTCCCCTGCCAAGCCTCCTTTGCCAGAATGCGGGGGCCCCCATTTAGCATCCATGCAACAAATCCCATAATGGCATTTTCCCTTTGAAAAAGCCCAGGATCAGATGTTTGGTTTTGCTTTTTCTGTAGGTTTCCTCCCCGGACAAATGTTATCCAGGCACCCAAGCTTGGCCACGGCCAGGAACAGCTGTTCCCCCTTAAAACCCCCTTAGCAAACTGTCAGCAGCTTCTATCTCTTTCCTGCTGGTGAATGCGCTGATTGCATCGTCCGGTCAGAGGGTGAGAGCCAGCTGAAGGGGGGGCTGGAAACTTTGGCACAGCTGAAATAGCAATTTCCCCCCGTTTGCAGCCAGGAAAGATCCTATTGCCGTGATCCAGGCCGGCAGCAGTAATGAAGAGGCCTCCAGTTAAGAATCTCCATCCCGCTGGGGCAGCTTCTCCAAATGGGTTGGACGGGAATAAACCTGGAGGGCAGCCTCTCAGATTGACTGCTGGGTGCTCGTCTTCATTCTTGCACGGTGCCAAAGAGAGCTCGTGAGCTGTGATGTGTCCAGGCCACATCTGGAGTCGGTGGGTGGGTGGGCGCCTGCCCTGGGTTAACCTTCCCCCCCCCCTTGACTGCGACGCATCCGCAGTCCGAACGGGTTACAAGATTGGCCTTAGGGTAGGGAAGCTTCACAGGTACGGGAGGGGGGAGAAAGGCAAAGAGACATTTATTTCTTCTCAATAACATAATGTTGTTTTGATTTTTTTTTTTTAACTTGAGAGATTTTTGTGAAAAAAATATAATGAAAAGAAAACAAAGAAGTCATTTTAAAGAGAAGGAAGAATATCACGGAAAAAACGGTTAAAAGAGAGAAGGAGGAAAGAGAAGGAATATAAGCAAAGAGAGAGGGTAAGAGAAAGAAAGATGGGAGGGAGAAGAGAGAAAACCAGAAATGGGGGGGAGGGCAGAGAGAGAGGAAAAGAAAGAGGGGAGATTTGGGAGAAAAAAAAAGCTAAAAGATTGAAGAGAGAGAGAGAGACAGAGAAACAAAACAGGAGGGAGAAAGCACGAAGGAGAGCGGAACAAAATAGTAAGGGTGAGAGAATGAGAAAGAAATGCCAGGTAGAGAAGTTCAACCTCCCCCTGAAAACGGGAAAGAGAAAAAAAAATATGAAAACAAAAGACAAGAACAACAAGGAGCAGGAGGAAAACTAAAAGAAGCAAGGGAAGAAAAGCAAGGCAGGTAAAAAGACGAGCGAAATCCAATGAAAGTGGGAAAAGAGGAGCAGAAAGGGGACAATGGAGAGAAAGTTAAAAAAAATTTTTAAAAAGTAGAAAGCATGAGTCCAACCCTACATCAAGAGACTCAACGCCTAGACGAAGGGGAACGAAGAGGTTGGGTTCCGTTGGCCTTGTATTGTTAGACGTTTGGAACTTCTTGGCACCTGAATGGTTTTCTCTCCCCTCACTGTTAGGAGCTTTGCGACTGATGGAGACCTACCTCACCACGCCCCAGGTTTGCTGCCCTATTCCCCCCCCCCCCCCCCCCAACCTGGAGCTGGCCACCTGATTGACAAGAGAAGACTACCCACTGGGTTGCCCCCTGAGCTATCCTGTACCTGTCGTCACCGCTGTCTTTAGGGGCCTGGAGAGAAAGCCATCGTGGACACCATAGAGAGAAATGGCATATTCTGTGTCAGGGCTCAAGCTGCTGACCACCGAGGCACGCAGGTCACCCGCCACCGAGGTCTCCTGAGGACCCAGCTGGCCGGCGGTGTCTTCATACCGCACGAGGAACGAGTCATAGGCACCTTTCCTGGCCTTCCACGCCAGCCTAAAGCTCGCCTCCTCTACGTTTTCTACCGTAAGATCTCCAAGGTGGTTCAGGTGGTCCTGGGGGCCTGGAGGAGCTGCAAAAGGAGAAGCGTTAACGACTGTCTGTGCCACTGCCTCCGCACTAATACAGAGACGAGGCGTCCTTCACAAAGTCCTAGAAAGGAAAAGTCATGCCATGAAATTGGTACAACATCTGGTTTAAGTCCATCGTTATCAGACAGCGCTCCGAGACCAGCAGCATAGGGGTGTCGGGGACAAAGGCGGAGGAGGAGGCGTGGAATTCTCTGAGAGCTCAGGGGACTGGAGGGCCGATGGCCAACACTCATCCTCCAGACCCAGGCGGCAAGGGGGTCAACATTCTCATGGCGTTCCTGCATGGGTAGAGGTGGGGCCGTAAGGGTTAACCCATATAGGATGACAACTTTAGTTAGTAAAGTCTTAAGTCTCCATCCCTCTTCCCTGCCCATTGCGTCTCCTCACCCCTACACTCCCCGTGCAGGCAGCATTCATTAATTTTTTTTCTATCCTGTATCCCCCCCCCCCCCAAGAACCCTTGCATTCTGCCGCAGAAGAGCGCTAAGTTATTCCACAGTAAAGTGCTCCTCCCGCCAGTGACGGGCAACCCCCGCCACCAGTTCTGACCCTGAACATCAGGGTCGGGCCAGCATCACCAAAAAAAACCCCTCTTAACACGGGGAACCAACAGTACAGGGTATGGAGTCAGGTGTCTCCGAGAGAGCTTAAGGGGCCAACAGGTCTGTATTTCACATGAGCCCAAGAGCTCAAAGCAACTATTAATTAATTAATTACGACTGGCCACAGAATGACGGCATTATAAAGGCGGTATATAAATACCCCCCTTCTCCTAATTCCCTCCCACTCTATCCACTGCCCGGTAACTAATAATGGTGGCTCTCTAATAAACGTTAACGTCATGAACCATGGTAAACCAGTAATTTTCACTTGGAACAACGGCATGCAAGACCTCTAAATAAGTAGATACATTATAGATGTCTGTGTATATAATATATATATATATTTTTATTTTTTTTTTAAATGCTGGCTGGAGCCCTTAAGGAAGAGTCAGTAGGGCTATTTCCCCTTCAAGGCGAGCTCCCAGGTCTCTATTTCACCGAGGATTGTGGGAAGGAGAGGTCCCCGGCTTCCTGCCTTTAGCACGCGAGGTTGACCACAGACTATGGTTAAAGACACGCACTCAAGCAATCCGTCTGTGCTTCTCCGGGGGGGGGGGGGGGGGGGGGGGGGTTAGTGCCGGTGCAGCATTGGACAACTGGGAACAGCTTGGGTCCTGAAAATATAAAGGTTTCGATTAAGGATGATAAAGGGTGGGGGTCACGAGCAGCAGGTGAAGTCCTGGCAGTCCATGTCGCCCTGTGTGAAGAGGAGGCAAACCCTGAAAAACGGAAGAGGAAGGAGACAGACAGACAGACAGCCATCCCCAGCGCCAGGATGGCCCGACTGGAACTGCTCGCCCTAGGGAAAGAGAGAAGCTCACTCCTGGGGGTTTTACCTGCGATGACTCTGCTGGTCAGCAGGAGGGTCGGCTGCCCCTCCGTCGCCACCCCGCTCAACCGAACCTCGTACTCCGCGCCCGGGGTGAGGTGCTTGAGCTCCGTGGAGCGCTGGTCGCCGGGGACGCGCACCTCCTCCTCCTCCCCCCCCTGGGGGGCCGCGGAGTCCCTGTAACGGACGAGGAAGTAGCGGAACCTGCCGGGGGCCGCCGCCCAGGAGACGGCGAGGCCGCCCGAGGCGCTGTTGGTCACGGAGAGCGCCCCGGGGGTCACGTCGGAGGCCTCTGCGCTGGCGGGCGGCTGCGGGGGAGGCTCCTTGCCTCCTGCGGCAGAGTCGTGGCCGGAGCCTGCAGCTGACATGGCAGAAAGGTGTTCAGAACAAGGAAAGTGCAGGAGACCTTCTCCCCCCCCCCCCCACCCCTAACCAAACCCCCCTCCCCCACCCGCCACGTCCACCGAGCATTCGTATCATCCGGACACCAGCAGAAGCGCGCGGCTTGCAAATCAGAGTTCACCACCTCACCCCAGGTCAACCCGAGCCTGACCTCCCCTGAGAAGGAACCGTGAGGTCCACGTCCAGCCACGGGCAGCCTGGATAACCTGGAATGGGGGGGGTACTGAAAGGCGGAGCTGTGCCACTGAAATCAAGTTTATCCGTTTCTTACTTCCGGGGCTGCTCCTCGGCCACGCTGGGTGATGCTGAATACCGGGGGGCATCATCTGGCTAAGCAAAACCCCGACCCGGAACACAACACTGCCCCCCGACTTGTGTCCGGCTGATGACTTACGCCGGACAAGTCGGAGCCGCTCGCCGAGGTGGAAAAAGTAATGAAATCGCGGTCTAAAGTCCCCGAGTTTGCCAGACGAGCCGTCCGGATGTGGGCTTCTGTATTTCGGCGCACTCGGCACGGGTCAAAACCAGCACTGGAGCGGCCGGATCGCATCTGTTCTGGGGTGAGGTCGTGACCCTGAGTTGCAGTCCTCGCCCCGCGTTTTTTTTTTAAATTTCCGTGGAGAACGTGGAATGACGAAAATTGATGATGTGGCGGGGGAGGGCAAACCAGGATCAGATCCAACCTCTTTGCACTGACCTGGGGGGGGGGGGGTAGGGGGCAACCCTAGCCAGGCCCCCCGCCCCGGCGCTTCTGATGTGCTCGTGAAAACGCACGGCACGTCAGACCCTGCTTATCGTCATCACGTTGGGCTTCTCTTTGCCATGGTGCTTAATGCCGTGAAGGCAAAGGTGCCGGCGCCCGATATCTATGGCAACGGGGATTTGGACCCAATGAATCTTTTTTTTTTTGACCTGGGGCTTCTAGCTCAACTGGAATCGGCCTTCAATTGGGCAACGGTGCCATGACCCTTCCCTAGCCCAGCCCATTTAGAGTTGGGTCCTATCCTGGGAGCCAGGGTACGCCTTGCGCCCAGAGTCTGGCCGGTAGGTATCGTCGGTGAGTCTCGGCTGCGACTTCCTCTTTCCCCTCCCCCCTGTGAAACCAACCCCAGCCCTGGCCGGTGAGGGCAAACCGAAACCTGCCCCGTGGCGACTGAGCCCTGGGTCTTCCCCGCTAAGCCGCCGGCTCCGACCCAGCAGAATTATCACGAGCTCGGGATCTCCCAACCCTACCTGGGACGGCCACAGACTTGTGCTCTCACCCCCTTTTCCTGGACAGTGCAAACAAAGAGTCACCCAAATGTTTTTCACAAACCACCCAGCAGGCTTCTGATTTCAAAGGGGTCCTTTTTTTTTTTCCCCCCCTTTGCTACGCTTCAGGAGAAGTTAACAACAACAACAAAATCCCTTCTGAAACCACAGAGGTCAAGGCACCGTATAGACCCACGCATCCATACAAATATAACCGGGGCATATTTGTGCGTGATGCGTGCAGGGTTCGGCGGCGCAGCTCAGGCGTGTGTCATACGGTAGATGTAAAACATGCAGCAGGCCGATCTGCTGGCCTGATGTGTGCGAGAGGCGTGCTGGTTACATACAGCGCAGTATTTCAGCTCAAGGTGCCATGAACTCTGCAAAGCCACGGGAACCGCAGAAAAATAAATAAATAAATCCCCAGGCCCAGTGGTTACATTTCGCGTATCCAGACTCCTCCTCCTCTAACACCCCCCCCCCCCCCGCAGACTCTCAGGGACATTTAGGCAAGGGGCAACCTTTCAAATGCCGCCAAATCCGCAGGAGGAAGTGATTACCGCGCCACCCCCACAGTGCAAATCTAAACTCACGAGCGTCACCGACGACCACGTCCTTCTACCAACGAAGATATCGCTCCGGCAAGAACCCAAAAGGACGCGATTCCAATTTCCCGTGCTATGGGATCTGTGCTCCCCTCAGGCTCTCGCGGACAACCAGGGAGGACCATCCATAACGCGTGAATGTGCATATATCCAGTATACATGTCTCTTAACATGCACAGTTCACTGTATATGCAAGTATCACTAACACACACACATATATATATATATATGTTATACACACATTAAGGAGGAGATTTTCAAAGGCTTCTGTACCTTTTCTGTGGCCAAGAGAAGACTTGACCCACCTAAATCAGCCAGGCTCGGTGGGCGTTTAGCCACTGGAAACGACGCCTCTCATAGCGCACGTGTTTTTGGTTTGCGCGGAAAAGGGGGGACATATTCCGGAGGGGGGCGGGTACAGGGGCCGCGTCCGCAGGCGTGTTTGAAAGTCACGCGCGTACCTTTAAGACTCGTTTCCCCAAGGACCGTGTGGAAACGTTTAAGGTTAGGGCCCGCGCCTTCCGCCAACCCGCGTCCGCCGCAACGGGTGCCTTGAGCCTGAAACCCGCGTCGATTTTGCGCAGGGCGACAATGACAGGCCTACTTTTTTTTTTTTTTTTGCGGTCAGACGCCCTTCTTGAGAACTTACCCCCCAAAATATACACACACATAGACAGATGGATTATGTGGTTTTTAAGGCCGAGAAGGGTGAAAGCGCAGAGCGTCGTAAGGCGAGCGGCGCATGAACACATGTTAGAAATTGCAAGTGACAAGGAAGCCGGCCAATCCCAGGCGCCTTTGGTAGCCAGCGCTGCAAAGCTCCCCCTACCGAAAGCAAAATAAAACTGTGGTGTTAGGGTGAAAAGAAAAGGAAGCAGAGGAGGGAACTCTTTCCTCAGCGCGTGTCACGTCACCAAGCTGTGATGCTAGCCTGAACAACAAGGGCCACACATGGAAGACAAACCGGGGAAGGTGCTGTGACCCTCCCCTCTCCTTCATGTTTACAGCAGAATGCTGCCGGAAGCAGCGCTCAAACATGAAGGCTGCGGGCACATGAAGCGTGAGCCGAAGCCTGACGTGTGCTGGACGGCAAGGCCTGGCTGCCCAGGAGATCGCCCACAGGGCTTACTACCTGTTGAAGCTACTAAGGAGTAGGACTTGGAAGACTGGCCCCTCAGGATGCCGTGCAGGTCGATTCTGTACACGGTCCCGGGGACTAGCCCGGGGATCTCGGCTGTCTTGGCATCTCCGGGGAGCACGAGCTGATGTCCGGGGCCGGCTGAGTTGATGTCTTTGTAGTTGACCACCACGTTGCTGGAGTGGCCCTTCAGACCATCCAAAGAGATCACAATGCTGGTAGAAGTCCTGTCCAGCAGTTCTGGCCCGGAGTGCTTTTTGAGGTCTGGTCTACCAGTGGGATGAGGGCTAGCAGGTCTATAGTCTCTCTCCTGAAATGTCTTTGGAGCACACATGCTCCCCTTCACCATAAGGTTCTGCCAAGTTCTCAGTAGAAGACAACCCACCATGATGACCACCAGTGACTGCTATTGATTTCTTTGAAGTCCATTTTGCTTCAGAGGTTTCCTCCTGGGAGATCTTCTCCTCAGAGCTACTGTAACTGTCTGTTGGCCCAGGGAAGATAATATTTTCCACCTGGCTGACCTGCTTGGGCCTATCTTCATCTGAAGTCAGTTCCATCAATCGGTTGTACACTTCTTGAGTGATATGAGGTGGCTTTTTTCGGACCAAATAAAGGAAGATGGACTTAGCGACGGTCTTGATAGTTTGCTTGTCACGTAGAGGATAATTGCTGGCTCTCAGGTAGCTCTCCAGTCTCTGAAGCAGAGTCCCGTTGAAAGGTGAGAGCTTGGCCGAGATATTCCGTATCATGGTCTTCAGCAGATGGTTTTCCAGTGGCTTAACCTTGATCAAGACCTTAGAGGGGTGTCCAGTTGAGACAGTATAGTTTCCAGGTTCCCTTTCAACTATAGCAGCAGGAGTGTCGTTCCTCTCTGGCTTACTCTGGCCCTGATCCAAAATAGCTTCCTTGGTAGGAAGTAGTCTTTTCTCAGAGGCTTCCTCTCTTCTTGCTGTAGATGGGTTCAAAAACCTTTGTTCTGGGGGGATTTGGGGTTCCTTCTTAGTGCTACCTGTACCTCTCCTTTCTTCCTTTGTCAGTGAGGGCTTTTCACCTTTGGGTTCCTCTTCAGGAACTGTAGCTGTAATCCTGCTTTCTTCCCTGGTGAGTGAGGGTCTTTCAGTAATAACCGTAACTACCGTTTCTTCTTCAGTGAGAGGATCCCTTTCCTCTGGGGACCCGTCTGTTTCTGATTCCCATCTGGTGATCACAGTTGTAACGACTTTCTTTGTTTTGATAAGTGGGGGATGTCGCCCTGGAGGTTCCTGGATCGTGACGCTGGCGGTGTCTGGCCTTCGTCTTGGGGGCACCGCCACCACTTGTGGGCTCTGCCCTCCACCGAGGTGGTGATGTCTCGCTCGTCGGAGGTGGACGAGGTCTTCCTTCCTGGAACCGCTCCTTGCTCTGGTTCTTCTCCGCCGGTGGTAGTTATGACCACTCGCTCCTTCCCGGGGGTGAAGGCCTCTCTCCTGGGGTCACCGCTTTTCGGGGCTCCTCCCTCCTGACTCCGCCCTCGGGAGACGGCTTCCCCTCCGAAGCCGCGGCTTTCGGGGGTTCTCCCGCAGCGACGGTAGATGCCGCCGCCTTTTCCTCCGCGGTGGACGGGGGCCTTCTGCCCGGGGGCGCGGGCTGCGCGACGGTAGCTTTGCCGGTCGCCTTCGGTGGTGCCTCGGAGGTCGTCTGCGGCTCCCCCGCCATCCGGCTGCGCCCGGAGCTGGTTTTCGGGGTGGGTTTCGCTGAGGGGGGTCCTTGGGCCGTTTCACGTTCTGCAGCTAAGGGCAAACGATGAGTTTTATATAAAAAAAAAAAAACAAACCCCCAAAAACTTTCAAGTAAAAAAGATACAACATTAATCACTTTGTCAACGTGCTCATCTGACATTCAGGTTACCTCTAGGAAACAAATAATAATTCTTCACAAACTTGAAATATAAAAAAAATATAAAATCAGGCACATTCGACCACTCATCTCTTAGATGTAGTTTCTGTGAAGATGGTGGTGGGGGGGGGGACACATCAGCTTGCGCTGCTTTCCCGGGACAGCATCAGGGAAAAATCTGCACAAAAGTGGTTTGTTTGGTTTTTTATTTATACTCACTCTGAGGTTAATATTTAAAGAAAAAAGTTTACCACTTAAATTTAGGGCCGTAAACGTTAGGCCCTCAACCCTAAATGTAGGCCTTGCTATTCATTTGCCTGGATTTAGGCTCCTAATGTTGGTACCTGGTTCTGAAAATCAGGGCTAAGCTCCTAACTTTGTTTCCCCTGGGCCCTAACTCGGGCTCCCCCCCTTAGCTGTCCACTTCATAGGCGCCTAAGGAAAAGTAGAAGTATAAACGTAGGCGCTCGGCCCTTGTACATTTTCAAAAGGGAGCGTTTGGGAGTCTAACTTTGAAAATTGGGCCCCCTACTCTTTCTCCCCCCCCCCCCCCAACCCAAAAAAAAAAAGGTATTCCAGTGGATGACTCAAAAGAAGGGCACCCCCCCCTCCACACACACATCTGGAACCAGCTGTCCTGCAAACTCAAGACACAATGAACAGAAAAGGGGGAGGTGGAGGAAGAGGGGGTGAAGGTCCAAGGTCCTCTCCCCGACTGACGTCCTTGGCTTGCCTAAGGGAACCTGGAAACGCAGTGGTGGTAGTGAGGGGGGGGGGGGAAGAAAACAGGAAGGCAGTCGCTAAACCCCTAAGGCGTCCTGCGCAAGTCGGGGGATTCGTCCATCGCCAAAGCTTCATCGAGAGCAAAACCCAAAGGGGAGAGAGAGAGAAAAAAAAAGAAAGAAAAAAAAAGGCGGAACAGGAACACGTCTGTTTAAGGAATGGATTCCGGAAATGCTGAAAAGGAAAGACGGAAAAACCATCCAGAAAAGAAAAAAAGTAAAACCATTTGCATCCTTTCGGTTTCCGTTCATTCCGCTGCTCCCCTCTCCTCTCCATGTATATTCTCTCTCTCTCTCTCTGGTTTCTCCAGCGTTTAACCATCCTTTCCCCCGGCTGTTTCCTCCCTCTCTCTCGTCACCCATCCCCGGACTTTTTCCTCCCTTTTACTTCTCCCTGGCCCGGTTCCCTTCCACTCTTGATATCCTTTTTGACGCTTTTTTTGCCCACCATTGTCTCTCTCCTCCCCTCAGCTGCCTCTGTTCCCTCACTCCCCCCCCCCCCACAGCCGAGATCCACGGGGCGGCCGCCCCAGGCTTTACCCCTCACTACGCCAGCGCTGAGGATCCTCGCTGCCCCTCCCAGGTTATCTCCAGTTCCGCTAACATCGTTGTCCTTACCGCCTTCTCCCAGGAGGGCGCCGTTCCACGTACGCATCTCCCTTCTGTCCGCCTCCCCTCCCCTCCCCCCCCCCCGTGTTGAAGCCTCACCTGTCGTGGCTTTGATAGACGTGGGCTTGCTCTCCTCCTGGGCTCTCCG
>NC_042633.1:36896407-36946852 GCF_901001135.1 Rhinatrema bivittatum
ATAGAGACTTGGTGCCTGAAGAGCTCAGCTGCCAGGGGGAGAAGAGCTGCTGTACCAGCTTCTGGAGTCTGCACAGTGTGGCTTTTTGTGGTTTCCAGTTCAGTATTTGTCTGCACGTTTCTGTCTATAATTTATGGTCTCTTTATTCTGTATTTAGTGAGCTCTGTGATGGAAGTGAAGTATTCTGCTAGCCTGTAGTTTCTGTGTAGGGATCTATAACAGCCTGGCTTGTTCTGGTTTCCTAGTAGGAGGTGTATTGGTGTTTTAGGACCTGGCGTAATATTTACAGCGCTGCCTTTTCACAAGTAGGGTATTTACTGTTTGAGTGCTGGCGGTTAGGGCTCTTTTGATAAGGGAGGTTTGCAATATTGTAATTGCAATTCAATACACGGCTTTCCCAGGGCCAATCCCTCACCCAGCGTGCATTACCCCAGGCCTAATACCATAGGGGCTCCAAGGGTCTTTTTCTAAATTCTTTTGGCAGGGTTTCTGGTTGGCACCACAGCAGTACCTGTGCATATAATATACACCCAGAAGTGATTACTTTACCCCCAGTCCTTCCTCATGTAAAATCTGTTATTATAAATGCATAATTGTGAATTGTGTATGGGGAGGAGGTGGGTGCAAGGCTGGGGTGCTTAATCCCTACCCCACCCCTCACTCATACATCCCTACACACTGAGGGGGGGGCAATAGAGGGGAGATCTGGGGAGGTGTAGGACTGGCACAGAACTGGAGGGGGAGAAGGGGGATGAAATCTAGATGAGTGAATAGAGAGGCCGAGGTAGAGAGTAAAGGGGAATAGATTGATATTAGACGAGGCGTAGGGAGATACTGACGAGACAGGAGAGAGATGAAACAGAACATGAACAGGAGACCCTGTAAAGGAGTTAGGAGAGCATATAAAGGATGAGGACCAACTTATTAGGAAATAAAAGTCCGGACAGTCAGGTAGAGCATTTTATATTCAGTTTAGTGGACGGACTCTGTGGACTTTGGGAATGAGCAGCTCAGGATCTCTATTTTGCTCAGTGCAGGAGGAAGTGTTTCTGCTTCTCTTTCTCTGGTGTTGCAGGGCATGCAGAGTCTGCTTTCTTGGGGTTTCCAGTTCAGTTTTTGAATGAAGGCTCATGATGGTGCCAGGATCCCTGTACTGGTTCTGATTGAGCTGGCAGCCCATAGGGGCAGGAGGAAGCTGCTGGGTTAGAATAAGAATGAAAGTGAAAGCCCCATAGACCAGGAGTCCTGGCTCGTGGCGTCGTGTGTTATGTTCAGGGTCAGGGCGCCCTGTTATACTTGGCCATAGCTGCCAAATAGCCGAGCTGCGGCTCTGGGTGTGGGAGTAACTTCATTTCAGTTTGTTCTAGGTTGATTGATTTTTTTTTCAGAGGCTGAAGATGCAGTTCCTTGATCCCCCCATGGTAAGAGCTCTCTGCTCCCTTCTGGTGATTTCTCATCACTTCCAGACTGCGAATACAGGTGAGACGTCTCTTAATTTCCTGTGCCTTTTTATCATTATTAACTGCCGGCATTTTATCTCCACTTTCTCTTATTCTCTGTACACAGCTGTGTCATGGAGTTAAGAGAAAAGGACCAGAAACTGCTGTTTGCAATGGCAGGAAAAAATTATATCTGAGGTGATAAAATCCCCCGTCCCTCAGATTTTCCCTTCTGCTTGCAGTGGTTAGAGGAGGAGGAGGAGGACCTGGGATGCCAGGGTCAAATCCTGCTTCTCACCTCCCCCTGCATCTCCTCAGGTACAACAAAGACTCTGAGTCCTCCTGGGCAGGGAAATAACTGAAGAACCTGAACTGTAACTCTCCTTCAGCTCAGATTTTGGAAAAGATGCGCAATTAAGACTGAAATCCAAATCTATTCGAGTAACAATGAGGCTGTACTGTACTTTTGCCAGCAGCAGGCATCCTCCTCTGACCAATAGAAGAGCTCTCCCTGTGCTCCCTCCCATAGCCTCTGACCAATAGAAGAGCTGTCCCAGGTGCCTGTGCTCCCCCCACAGCCTCTGACCAATAGAAGAGCTGTCCCTGCCACCTCTGCTCCCTCTCACAGCCTCTGACCAATAGCAGAGCTCCCAGTTGCCTGTGCGCCCTCCCACAGACTCTGACCAATAGGAGAGCTCTCCCAGTTGCCTGTGCTCCCTCCCACAGACTCTGACCAATAGGAGAGCTCTCCCAGCTGCCTGTGCTCCCTTCCACAGCTACAGGAATGATGCAGGTTTTGGGTTTATGTAGCAGGGAGATTTTATTTCTCAAGATGTGCAGAGATGGAAGGTTTACAAATTTCAGGACTGCAGTTGAGCGATGGGAGAATGATCCTTGCCAGGGAGGGATTAGTGAGAATGGGGTCTGACCCATGAGATCTTCCCAGGCTTGATCTGCTCTCACCCAGCAAGGACGGGTGGAAAACATTTTTCAGTAGGATCTAGAGTATCCAAGAGCAGGTGGTGGTCAGCAGTGTCAGAAGCAGTGGATAACTCAAGGACAAAACGGATTGAGTGAAGGCCTTTGGCTTTTGCCAAGAACAGGTCATTGGTGATGTTCGCAAGGGCTGCTAGGAGGCTAGGTCTGTGGGGATGAAAATTACCCCCACCCCACACAATAGAGGACCACAGGGTGTATCCCCTAACTCTATCGGCCTGTGCCCCACCTCTCATTCAGCTAAGAACAATCCTCTGCTTCCTACTCTAGCCCCTCCCTTCCCAGGCAGCCTGCAGAGAGCAGGAGAGGAAGGGGTGAAGCTGAGTGGGCAGAGCAGAGCAAGAAAGAGCTAATCCTCTCCTTAATTCAGCCCCTGTCTCCTCTCATCTCCCAGGAGCCCATGCATGGAAAGAAACACAGGCAGAATAAGAGCCCTGTCTTTATATATCTCAGCTGTCAGTCCCATATTCTCCGTTTCTGATTGATGTCATTCCCTTTGTTTTGTGTCACATAATTACAGAAGGATTTAAAGTCATCGGCCCTGATCGGCCCGTGGTGGCTGTTCTGGGTGGAGATGCTGAGTTACCCTGCCGCCTCTCCCACCCCTCAGCGCAGAGCACATGCAGGTGAGGTGGTTCCGATCCAGATTTGATGCACTCGTGCACCTGTATGAGAACGGGATGGATCAGAACGAGGACAGATCCCAGAGTACCGAGGCAGGACGGAGCTCATCAGGACTCACATCTCCAATGGCAGCGTCTCGCTGAGGATACACAGTGTCGAGCTGAGAGATGAGGGAAGTTACATGTTTCTTTAGGTCTGATACTTACTATGAAGAAGCAACGCTGGAGCTGAAAGTAGCAGGCAAGCATCAAGTTTAACTCTTCTGACTTTGCACCCTCCTCTGTTTATTCTAACCCTGACTGAAAGATAAGGAGCCTTTATTGCAGGAGACACAGTGCCATATTGTAGCTGCACTGCCGGACTCCCTGATATTACAGAGATATTGATAATGAAATAGGCAGGGAGGATAGGGGAGATTGCATATGGAGAATAAGCTCAGGGACAAGAATAGACAGCGACAGACTGAATAGGGTGGTGATTAGTAATAAATAATACTAACCAGGAATTGAACCTGACAATATTGTAGGGTGATGAGCGGGGAGTGAGTGAATGAAGCAGAAACCCAGGGAAGACTCAGGTTAGAGGTGGAAGCAGGGGAGAAAGATCTCCTACTGCCCCTCTATAAGGCTCTTATCAGGGCTCACTTACTGTCCAAGTTAGGCAGGCACCATCCCTTTACAGGCTCACACCTTATCCTATCAGATGTGATTTCTCTTCTGTAGCCCTTGCTGGGAGCTTGCAATCCACCATAGTTACAGGTTCAGCTTGCATAGAGTTTAAGCTCTCCTTAGTTTGGTATAGAAGAAAGCAGATGTTATTTAATCCACTCATCCTTCTCTGTAACTTTCTACTCCTACTGCTCACTTCTATAGAGCCACTCAGTGTGTGCAGCTCTGTACAAATTCACAGAAGGGACAGTCCCTGCTCCGAAGAGCTTACGGTCTAATCAGGACAAGCAAACAGGGCAAAAGAGAGTGGTTACAATCAATATTTATTTATTTGTTTAGAGGTTTTATATCCTGTCGTTCCATGAGAATCACTAGATCACAACGGTTTACAGTGAAACATTCAATTATAATCCTCAGTACAATGGCAGACATCCGAATTCATAATCAAAAAGAATATAGCGGGATTGCGAGGTAGAATTATTTTTCAAGTCCTAATTTGGTTTTCTGAGACCTGGTATTCTGGAAGTTTGTCATTCCTTAGGCATTTTGAAATGTCTTTTTGTCTGTTGTTCGTAGCTCTTCAGGCGGGATTGCAGAGTTTCAGGCCAGCAATTGATAATCCTCTATCTCTGCTTTGTGTCAGCTGAGAATTTCTTATGGTGGGGTCTGCTTGTTTTGTGGTCTGAGAGTTCGGTGGTGGGGATTGTGTGGTTTCAGTGTCACTCTTGTCTGGTTAGTGTTATTGAATATAATCGTTAGAACTCTATAATATATTCTTGATTGCATTGGGAGCCAGGGCAGAGCCAGCAGTGTAGGAGTGAGGGCTCCAGACAGCAGTCTTGCGCGGCATTTTGTAGTAGTTGAAGTGGTTTTATGTGAATTGCCGGAAGACCTAGAAGTGAGGAGTTGCAGTAGTCGAGCCTTGAGAGAATATTAGTGTTTGTAGCACGTTTCTGAAATCCGTTGTGGTTAGTAATGGCTTCAGTCAGCTCAGACTCCACAACTTGTTGTAACCTGATTTAATCAGTTTACTAATACGGGTTTTCATTGTTAAGTTTTGGTCGATTTGAACACCTAAATCACTTGAGTTGATGGGATTATTTGCCACTTTCCCAGATCTATACCTGGTGGTATGGATTTAGGTGGATTTTGGCTCAGCCAAATTATTTCTGTTTTTTTGGTGTGCAATGAGAGTTTAAGTTGCACTAGTTTATCTTTTATTGTACTCAGTAAGGCTGTGAGTGGGATAGGCAGGGGATAAGTGTTCTTCTTAGGCTGGATTTGAATAAGGCAAGAGAGGGAGCCCCAAGCCAGAAAGTCTGTTCCAGGTGTAGGACACAGCGAGGTGGAAAGCACAGATAAGAGGCACTTGCCAGAGGGCTGTAGGGAGAGGTAAGACGGGGGGAGGCAGAGAGGAGCTGCAGAGTGAGGAGCTTGAGCTGTGGATGGAAGCAGGTGGGGCCCCAGTGTAGTGACTTGTGAAGCAGGGTTATAAGGATCAGGCGACATCGGTGAAAGGTAAGTCCCAGCTGGATTTTTGGATAGAGCTAAGAATATGTGACCGGTGTTTACAATCTTTAGCATAAAAAGACAGATATTAGACATGGATGAGTTAAGGGAATGGGTGTCTTCCTTCAGCCCGGTGACCCTAACCATCCTCCCATCACAAGCCCTGCAGAAACGTTTTCAGGGAGGGCCACAGCAAAAACAATAGGAATTGTACAAAATCAAAATCATAGAAATAGTTAGGAAAATGCTCCCCACTAAGAGCTGCACTGATATTTCTCCTGCTGAGATATTCCTGGCCAGCTGAACAGATAATCTTCCTAAAAATGCCGAGCAGAATTTTCTGTGGAACCTAGGGGCCTAGATTTTTGGCTGAAACTTCTCCTAAAGTGAAATATGGCAGCCTAGATTTGGGCCCTCAGCCTAAATTCAGCAGGCTCTGTGCTTCCCTAAGCCAGCGACGCCTCTGCACCGATATCAGAGAAAAAGGAAATCTCCCTGCAGCCCCCGATCCTGCCCAGCCTGGGGATTCCCCTCCCAGTCGTTCCAGTATCAGATAAGAGACCTCCCGCAGGGATTCCCAAGCTGCGCCGGCGTCTCTCGTCTCACCGGCCCCGTGTCCACCGCACCTCTAGCATCAGAGCAATGAAGGACACCAGGGCAGTAAGAGGCGAGAGCGAGTCCTCCAGGAGGATTCTGGGGAGCAGGCGGGGGATGGCTGGGCTGCGGGGGCATTTCTCTTATTTTGGGGCAGATGGGCTCACACCTGCATCAAGGCCCTCTTCTCCATGGTTGCCGATCTAACCTCGCCCTCCCTCACACAACAACCTGCAATTTCCTCAAAAAATCGGTGCAATGAGCTTGCACAATTTTTTAAAAACAAGGTATCCTCCATCACAGCACAATTCTCTCGCAACAGCTTCAAAATCTGTCTCCCCTCTATAAACTCACCAGTCTCCCTTTCCACTTTTGATTCCTCTTCCTCCCTGGAAGTTGAGAACATCCTAAAAAAAATGAAACCCTCTTCACATCCCTCTGAAACTATTCCTTCTAAACTCTTACTATCTATACCCAAAGTGATCGCCAAACCTTTATCGAATATTCTTAACTGTTCCTTAGAGCATGGCACAGTCCCTAATTTTCTCAAGCAAGCAGTAGTGAAACCGCTACTCAAAAAACCCAATCTTGACCCTGCCACCCTATCTAATTACAGACCCGTCTCCAATCTACCCCTCCTAGCTAAAGTCCTGGAAAAACTAGTTAATTCACGCCTATCTGATCACCTAGAACAGAACAATATTCTTCCACCCAACACGGTTTCAGGAAGCATTTAAGTACTGAAACCCTACTGCTCTCCCTACATGATACCCTCATCAGAGGAATCGACTCAGGATCCTCTTACCTGATTGCAATGCTTGACATTTCTGCTGCATTTGATACAGTCAATCACGATGTCCTCCTCAATATCTTGAAGAGTATCGGGATTACTGGCAATGCCCTCACCTGGATTCAATCGTACCTCCAAAATCGCTTCTTTACTGTTTTAGTGGACAACAATGAATCTGACCCCATCAGTCTCCCTCAAGGTGTGCCCCAAGGATCCTCTCTCTCTTCTACCCTCTTTAATATATACATGCTTCCCCTTACCACGCTTCTCACTAACCTTCACATCAAGCATTTCATATATGCTGACGATGTGCAACTCATTTTCCCATTCTCTGACTCTCTACAAACTGCGCTACAGAACTGGGAATCCTGTCTCTCTCTCTATCAACCAACTTCTCAATGACATGCAGCTAGCTCTAAATCCCAACAAAACTGAACTATTAATCATATCTAACAGGCATCCGCTCCCAGACATTCCTATTGCATACTCATCTACCACTTTCCCCCCGCACACTCGCAACCTAGGTGTCCTTATTGACAATCATCTCACCTTTAAACCATTCATTAAATCCATCCTAAAGGAATGCTACTTTAAGCTCCAAACGATAAAAAAACTCAGACCCCTGCTTCATTTCTCCGACTTCCGCACAGTTCTCCAGTCTATCATTTTGTCTAAAATAGACTATTGTAACGCTCTCTTCCTCGGCATCCCTGCAATACATACCAAGCCTTTACAACTTTTGCAAAACGCCGCCGCTAGGATTCTGTCAAACACAAGAAAAAGAGACCATATTACCCCCACACTCATAGAACTACATTGGCTCCCAATAAATCACGAATTCTTTATAAAGCACTCTCCATCATTCATAAAAGTCTGTTAAACTCCAACCTCAACTGGATCAACCCCCCCCCTCCTCCCCCGCACCTCCAACAGACCCACCCGCCAGCCCTTCAAGGAACCCTTCGTGCCCAACCCATCAAAACTTTCAAACTCTCCTCTACTATTAGCAGAGCTTTCTCCCTCGCCAGCCCCACCTTATGGAACTCCCTACCCCATGATATACGCCTAGAGACACATACACCCAAATTAAAAAAAAACTGAAAACCTGGCTTTTCCAGCAAGCCTACTCCATATCCCCCCCACCACTTAGAATTTCCCCCATTAGAGAATTCCTCTATAATATTACTCTTCGAGCTATGACATGAATGCCTTCGATTTAAGACTAAGAATTTGCCTGCTGTTTTTGTACTTTGAACTCTCCTATCTGTGTATATAGTTGGTTTACTCATATTGATTTATATTTATATCTAGTTTTCACCCCCCTGTTTAATGTACTCTATTGGTTATATGTAAGGGCCCCGCCCAAAAGTTAATCTTGTTCCGCTGTTATATGTAAGGGCCGCCCAAAGTTTTTGTTTTTTGTAAACCGATGCGATGTGTCAACGGATGTCGGTATAAAAGAGACCTTAAATAAATAAATAATAAATAAAAAATAAAATAAATAGATGAGCTGCCTTTGCATCTAATTTTGGCCGAATACATTTGGCACCTAAAATTTCTCCCTCAGCTTAAATCCACTTACTGCCTCCCTCCCATCATTAGCCCCCTAAATGTAGGTACCTCAAAGATTTAGTTCCCTAAATGTGTTGAGTGGGGGGGTAGGGGGTTTAACTTTGAGGGATCCATCTCTAGGTGTTTAAACCCCACTGATGAACCTCCTCATACAGGATAACGTTCAAAGCAACGTAGCACACAGCAGGAGGTGGAAGGCAATCTCACCAGTCCCATGGAGAAATGGAAAAGATACGGCAAGGAATTTAATGTGCAGGTAGTTTGAAGCATTTAATGATTGCAATAAAGAGCTGAGTATTTTTGCTTTTTCAGTGGCGGACATGGACCCCCGACATGGAGCTTGTTTCATCCTCTGCGTCAGGAGGAACCAAGCACACAAGCAATGCTCAAACGTTTGAATGAACAGCATTAGCAATCTAGCTGCATATTTTTCCTTATGGCATAGAGGGTATAGCCATGGGTAAGGGGAAAGCAGACAAGTGAAGTCTACATGGGTATTTCATTTTGGCTTGCATAAACAGGATCTTGACTTGAGGCGGGGGACGGAGTCAATGTCCTCCTGAGATCCCTTCCAGATCCAACTTTCTATGAATCTTTTTTCAAGCAAAGTTTCCCTGTACGTTCCCAGATCAGTCCAGACTCCTGGGTTTTGCCTCCCCTCCAGCAGATGAGGACAGAGAGAGTCTCACTGACACTGTACATAACCCAGTGTGCCACCTGCACTCCCTCAGTATTTCTCTGTCTCCAGCAGTTCCCTGTAGGTACCCAGATCAGTCCAGACTCCTGGGTTATGCATCCCTGCCAGCAGATGGAGACAGAGAGAGTCTCACTGACACTGTACATAACCCAGTGTGCCTCCTGCACTCCCTCAGTATTTCTCTGTCTCCAGCAGATCCCTGTATGTACCCAGATCAGTCCAGAATCCTGGGTTTTGCCTCCCTGCCAGCAGGTGGAGACAGAGAGAGTCTCACTGACACTGTACATAAGCCAGTGTGCCACCAGCAGTCCCTCAGTATTTCTCTGTCTCTAGCAGTTCCCTGTATGTACCCAGATCAGTCCAGACTCCTGGGTTTTACCTCCCTGCCATCAGATGGAGACAGAGAGTCTCACTGACACTGTACATAACCCAGTGTGCCACCCACAGTCCCTCAGTATTTCTCTGTCTCCAGCAGACAGTGGAGGTGCAAAATCCTGCAGTCTGAGATACCGAAAAAAGAAGACCAGCAGGTTACAGGATTAGGCTTCTAGCCTCCAGCGAAAGGGGGGGGGGGGTTGTCAGGTCCTGGTGGGACCATCCTCCCTGGTAAGCTGTGTGTCCAGTGAGAAGTCCAGTGGTAGTCCCGCTTCACAAGAGTGGGAGCAGAGAGGAGGCTGGAAACTACAGGCCGGTTAGCATCACCTCGGTGGTGGGAAAATGAATGGAGACTCTGTTGAAGGAAAGGATAATGAACTATCTACAATCCAGTGGGCTGCTCGATCAGAACCAGCATGGATTCACCAGGGAAGGTCCTGTCACACAAATCTAATTGATTTGCTTACTAGAGAACTGGATCAGGGAAGAGCGCGCGATGTAATTTACGTGGATTTTAGTAAAGCTTTTGATACGGTCCCACACAGAAGACTCATCACAAAATGAGAAGCTTGGGAGTCAGCTCCAAGGCGTTGGTGTTGATTACAAACTGGTTGATGGATAGAAGACAACGGGTGATGGTTAATGGAACCTGCTCTGAAGAGAGAGCGGTGTTAAGTGGAGAGCCACAGGGATCGGTGTTGGGACCGGTTCTGTTCAACATCTTCATGAGCGACATTGCTGAAGGGATGGAAGGTAAAGTTTGTCTGTTTGCGGATGATACTAAGATCTGCAACAGAGTGGACACGCCGGAAGGAGTGGAGAGAAAGAGACGGGATTTAAGGAAGCTGGAAGAGTGGTCGAAGATCTGGCAGCTGGGATTTAATGCCTAGAAATGCAGAATCATGCATATGGGGAGTGGAAATCTGAATGAACTGTATTTGATGGGGGGATGAAGGTGCTGATGTGCACGGAGCAGGAGAGAGACCTAAGGGTGATAGTGTCTAATGAGCTGAAGTCGGAGAAACAATCCGACACGGCGATAGCTAAAGCCAGAAGAATACTGGGCTGCATAGAGAGAGGAATATCGAGTAAGAAAAGGGAAGTGATTATCCCCTTGTACAGGTCTTCAGCGGAGCCGCCAGCACTTCTGAGCTCCCTCAGTATCCTGGGATGAACCTCATCAGGCCCCATGGCTTTGTCCACTTTCAGTTTCCCCAGCTCTTCCCATACATTCTCTTCTGTAAACTGAGTTACATCTACTCCACTCTCCTCCCGTTTCTTGTTAACTAGCGACGGTCCTCAAGGGTCTTCCTTAGTGAACTCTGAACTGAAGTATTTGTTTAATATTTCTGCCATTTCTTCATCTCTCTCCACCATTAATCCTTATCCCCTTTCAGTTTCACTTTACCACTATGGACCTTTCTCCTTTCTCTGATGAATCTGAAAAATGTTTTGTCATCTTGCTTTGTCTCCTTGGCAATCCTTTCCTCTGCCTGACCTTTTGCTTTCTTGATTACTTTTTTCATCTCCCTCTGTCTCTGTCTCCCATCGCCAGATAATCCTCCCTGTGTTCCACTTTTGGGATCCTTTGTATTTCTTAAAAGCTGCTTTTTTTGCTTTTGTTACATCAGCCACCTCCTTTATGAACCAGATCAGATTCTTATTTCTCTTACTTTTTTTACTTTTCTAACATATAGATTTCTTGCTTTTGTAATTGCTCCTTTTAACGTACTTTTGCTCACTGTTGTTCCACCTCTCCCATTTTCTCCCAGTCTTCAAGTTCTGCCTCCAGATATTTCCCCATTTCAGTGCAAGGTTTTCAGACCCCAGGCTGAGGTTCCCTGATGGAGATGCTGAGGTACCGGGGCCTCTCTATAGGACCAGTGGGAGAGGGGAAGATCTGGGAGGAGGAAATAGCAATGTTATACTGATGAGGGAGTGAGGTCTCCTCACACCTCTGACTTCTGGGTGAGACCCCTCCATGCTCCACCTTCTGATTACTGAGAAGACCCAGAGAAACCTCCCCTCCCCCACCACCTATGTGTACCCTTGTTTAAATCTGGCCCTGCTCTGCATTATTTATGTCAGCAGGGAGCAAGTCCAGGAGAAACCACTCTGCAGTTCTGCTGGTGATCAGGATCTCAGGGCCTGTTCTCCATCAGCTGCAGGAGGCAAAGTCCCCTCACGCTTAATATCTATATAAATAAAAATCTTAAATAGTTTGTATGTCGTCACTAATCTTGCCAACAGCTTAACTGAATGCGTTCAAATTTGCATACAACATTCACTTCCCATATGGGAAGGATTTATACACTTACATTACATATAGATCACACCTGTGACAGGTAATACAAGTTTAAAAATTGCTTACACAAAACAGCGACATCTGGTGGCCGTCAGCGCAAGCGCAACCTCTTACACCTTTCACACACACACACTCACACACCACACCCACCCCCACACAGGGTTATTGTCTTTCATTCACACTCCCTCATAACACACAGAAATCCACACTCATCACACCACACCCCCCACCCACACGCCTGCCAATGTCACTTACTTCACCCACCCTCCCAAAACACACCAAAACACAGATTCCTGGCTGCTACATTGGGAAGCCACGCATTTCACACACCCTCCAAATTTAAATTAAAGTACCCTCTTCCACCCACCCATGCACTGCACTCCGATCACACACTACACCTGAAACAAGTCCGTGCTTCTCCGCCGGCACCACAGGAACGGTCCGGGACACATCACATTCAGTAGGGCCGTCGGATGCCAGCAACCAAAATGGCGCCGACGGACCTTGCCCTTACTATGCTATACAGAGACAACAATGACGTCGGTACATCATGTGACATAGTAAGGGCAAGAGCCTGTCGGCGCCATATCCTCAGCGGACATTTGCCCTTACTAGGTCAGGAATCATGATGCACCACTTTCACCGGTGAAGTTTTGCGACATGGCAGCCGGCGGAACAAACCCTAGCACACACCCTCGCCACTGGCTGGCAGTTTACACAGGTAGCCGGGGAGGAGCACGGTGGGGGACCGTTCTTATTTCCGCCGCGCGTTTTCTACAGGGGGGGGGCACTCATTCTCCTCATCTCCCGAGAGGGGGGCTGTAGCGTGGGTTGCTCTATTTCGCCGGGGGGGGGGGGGCGGGCGGAGGAAGGTGTGCTTGCATATTTAAACTATTCTTTGCTGGTGATGTTCATTTGGGGTAAAACAAAAAAAACACACACAAAACTATACCTTTACTGCTCTGTTCTGTTTTTTCAACTTAACCAGGCTCAGGTACAGCTAGTTAGGACATAAGGCAGAACACCCTGTCACTAGCAGAGAATGAATCTCTCATGTTCTGACAGATGTATTTTATTTTATCATTAGCTCTGGGCACTGCTCCTGTCATCTCTATCAATGACCATCAGGACAGAGGAATCAGGGCTGTGTGTGAATCCACAGGATGGTACCCGGAGCCCGAAGTGACCTGGAGACAAGAAGATGGACAGAGCCTGACATCATTATCTGAGACAGAAACACAAGAGCACAATGGTCTGTTCAACGTCAAAACCTCCCTCCTGATGAGAACAATAAGTACAGCAAGATTTCCTGTCATATCAGAAATATCATCCTGAGCGAAGAGAGAGAATCAGCGATTTCTATATCAGGTGAGTGACGCAGAGAGCAGCCTCGGTGATAGAAGTGTTCATGTGAGGGAGACCCTAACCCGGCAGCAGGGAGGGCTTCCTGGAATCAGATCCAGAGAAGGTCCCTAACTCGTCTTCCCTCACCCCCTGCACATCCTTCCTCTGCTGTATCTCCACTCTCAGTATCAGAGAAAGATCAGTGATTTCTATATCAGGTGAGTGACGTTCGCAGAGAGCAGGCCTCGGTGATAGAAAGTGTTCATGTGAGGGAGACCCTAACCCGGCAGCAGGGAGGGCTTCCTGGAATCAGATCCAGAGAAGGTCCTTAACTCGTCTTCCCTCACCCCCTGCACATCCTTCCTCTGCTGTATCTCCACTCTCAGTACAGAGAAAGAATCAGTGATTTCTAATATCAGGTGAGTGCACGTTCGCAGAGAGCAGCCTCGGTGATAGAAAGTGTTCATGTGAGAGAGACCTAACCCGGCAGCAGGGAGGGCTTCCTGGAATCAGATCCAGAGAGGTCATTAACCGTCGTCTTCCCTCACCCCCTGCACATCCCTTCCTCTGCTGTATCTCCACTCTCAGTATCAGAGAGAAGAATCAGTGATTTCTATATCAGGTGAGTGATGGTCGCAGAGGCAGCCTCGGTGATAGAAAGTGTTCATGTGAGGGAGACCCTAACCCGGCCAGCAGGGAGGGCTTCCTGGAATCAGATCCAGAGAAGGTCCTTAACTCATCTTCCCTCACCCCCTGCAACATCCTTCCTCTGCTGTATCTCCCACTCTCAGTATCAGAGAAAGAATCAGTGATTTCTATATTAGGTGAGTGACGTTCGCAGAGAGCAGCCTCGGTGATAGAAAGTGTTCATGTGAGGGAGACCCTAACCCGGCAGCAGGGAGGGCTTTCTGAATCAGATCCAGAGAAGGTCCCTTAACTCGTCTTCCCTCACCCCCTGCACATCCTTCCTCTGCTGTATCTCCACTCTCAGTATCAGAAGAAAGAATCAGTGATTTCTATATCAGGTGAGTGACGTTCGCAGAGAGCAGCCTCGGTGATAGAAAGTGTTCATGTGAGAGAGACCCTAACCCGGCAGCAGGGAGGGCTTCCTGGAATCAGATCCAGAGAAGGTCCTTAACTCGTCTTCCCTCACCCCCTGCACATCCTTCCTCTGCTGTATCTCCACTCTCAGTATCAGAGAGAGAATCAGTGATTTCTATATCAGGTGAGTGACGTTCGCAGAGAGCAGCCTCGGTGATAGAAAGTGTTCATGTGAGGGAGACCCTAACCCGGCAGCAGGGAGGGCTTCCTGGAATCAGATCCAGAGAAGGTCCTCTAACTCGTCTTCCCTCACCCCCTGCACATCCTTCCTCTGCTGTATCTCCACTCTCAGTATCAGAGAAAGAATCATGATTTCTATATCAGGTGAGTGACGTTCGCAGAGAGCAGCCTCGGTGATAGAAAGTGTTCATGTGAGAGAGACCCTAACCCGGCAGCAGGGAGGGCTTCCTGGAATCAGATCCAGAGAAGGTCCTTAACTCGTCTTCCCTCACCCCCTGCACATCCTTCCTCTGCTGTATCTCCACTCTCAGTATCAGAGAGAGAATCAGTGATTTCTATATCAGGTGAGTGGCGGTCACAGAGAGCAGCCTCGGTGATAGAAAGTGTTCATGTGAGGGAGACCCTAACCCGGCAGCAGGGAGGGCTTCCTGGAATCAGATCCAGAGAAGGTCCTTAACTCGTCTTCCCTCACCCCCTGCACATCCTTCCTCTGCTGTATCTCCACTCTCAGTATCAGAGAGAGAATCAGTGATTTCTATATCAGGTGAGTGACGTTCGCAGAGAGCAGCCTCGGTGATAGAAAGTGTTCATGTGAGGGAGACCCTAACCCGGCAGCAGGGAGGGCTTCCTGGAATCAGATCCAGAGAAGGTCCTTAACTCGTCTTCCCTCACCCCCTGCACATCCTTCCTCTGCTGTATCTCCACTCTCAGTATCAGAGAAAGAATCAGTGATTTCTATATCAGGTGAGTGACGTTCGCAGAGAGCAGCACTCGGTGATAGAAAGTGTTCATGTGAGAGAGACCCTAACCCGGCAGCAGGGAGGGCTTCCTGGAATCAGATCCAGAGAAGGTCCTTAACTCGTCTTCCCTCACCCCCTGCACATCCTTCCTCTGCTGTATCTCCACTCTCAGTATCAGAGAGAGAATCAGTGATTTCTATATCAGGTGAGTGATGGTCGCAGAGAGCAGCCTCGGTGATAGAAAGTGTTCATGTGAGGGAGACCCTAACCCGGCAGCAGGGAGGGCTCCTGGAATCAGATCCAGAGAAGGTCCTTAACTCGTCTTCCCTCACCCCCTGCACATCCTTCCTCTGCTGTATCTCCACTCTCAGTATCAGAGAAAGAATCAGTGATTTCTATATCAGGTGAGTGACGTTCGCAGAGAGCAGCCTCGGTGATAGAAAGTGTTCATGTGAGGGAGACCCTAACCCGGCAGCAGGGAGGGCTTCCTGGAATCAGATCCAGAGAAGGTCCTTAACTCGTCTTCCCTCACCCCCTGCACATCCTTCCTCTGCTGTATCTCCACTCTCAGTATCAGAGAAGAAAGAATTCAGTGATTTCTATATCAGGTGAGTGACGTTCGCAGAGAGAGCAGCCTCGGTGATTGAAAGTGTTCATGTGAGAGAGACCCTAACCCGGCAGCAGGGAGGGCTTCCTGGAATCAGATCCAGAGAAGGTCCTTAACTCGTCTTCCCTCACCCCTGCACATCCTTCCTCTGCTGTATCTCCACTCTCAGTATCAGAGAGAGAATCAGTGATTCTCTATCAGGTGAGTGGCGGTCACAGAGAGCAGCCTCGGTGATAGAAAGTGTTCATGTGAGGGAGACCCTAACCCGGCAGCAGGGAGGGCTTCCTGGAATCAGATCCAGAGAAGGTCCTTAACTCGTCTTCCCTCACCCCCCTGCACATCCTTCCTCTGCTGTATCTCCACTCTCAGTATCAGAGAAAGAATCAGTGATTTCTATATCAGGTGAGTGGCGGTCACAGAGAGCAGCCTCGGTGATAGAAAGTGTTCATGTGAGGGAGACCCTAACCCGGCAGCCAGGGAGGGCTTCCTGGAATCAGATCCAGAGAAGATCCCTAACTCGTCTTCCCTCACCCCCTGCACATCCTTCCTCTGCTGTATCTCCACTCTCAGTACCAGAGAGAGAATCAGCGATCTCTATGTCAGGTGAGTGACGGTCACAGAGAGCAGCCTCGGTGATAGAAAGTGTTCATGTGAGGGAGACCCTAACCCGGCAGCAGGGAGGGCTTCCTGGAATCACATCCAGAGAAGGTCCTTAACTCGTCTTCCCCTCACCCCCTGCACATCCTTCCTCTGCTGTATCTCCACTCTCAGTATCATCAGAAAGAATCAGTGATTTCTATATCAGGTGAGTGACGGTCACAGAGAGCAGCCTCGGTGATAGAAGTGTTCATGTGAGGGAGACCCTAACCCGGCAGCAGGAGGGCTTCCTGGAATCACATCCAGAGAAGATCCTTAACTCGTCTTCCCTCACCCCCTGCACATCCTTCCTCTGCTGTATCTCCACTCTCAGTATCAGAGAAAGAATCAGTGATTTCTATATCAGGTGAGTGACGTTCGCAGAGAGCAGCCTCGGTGATAGAAAGTGTTCATGTGAGGGGAGACCCAACCGGCAGCAGGGAGGGCTTCCTGGAATCAGATCCAGAGAGGTCCTTACCTCGTCTTCCCTCACCCCCTGCACATCCTTCCTCTGCTGTATCTCCACTCTCAGTATCAGAGAGAGAATCAGTGATTTCTATATCAGGTGACTGACGTTCGCAGAGAGCAGCCTCCTCGTGATAGAAAGTTCATGTGAGGGAGACCCTCCGGCAGCAGGGAGGGCTTCCTGGAATCACATCCAGAGAAGATCCTTAACTCGTCTTCCCTCACCCCCTGCACATCCTTCCTCTGCTGTATCTCCACTCTCAGTATCAGAGAAAGAATCAGTGATTTCTATATCAGGTGAGTGACGTTCGCAGAGAGCAGCCTCGGTGATAGAAAGTGTTCATGTGAGGGAGACCCTAACCCGGCAGCAGGGAGGGCTTCCTGGAATCAGATCCAGAGAAGGTCCTTAACTCGTCTTCCCTCATCCCCTGTACATCCTTCCTCTGCTCTATCCCCACTCTCAGTATCAGAGGATTGCTAAGGCCTGTGTTGCTCTTTCACAGTTATTCCTACAAACTCATGTCCCATAATGCAGGAGGGAGGTGCAGAGCAAAACAGTTAAAGCAATCTGAGAAATGTGCTAAGGGCATGACTAAAATGAATCTGAAAATTATTTCTAAAAGCATTTTCCTGTTGTCTCTGAGAAAGATGGGAGGGAATGGCTGATTGGGTTTTCTGGTGAAAGGGGCACAAAAATTATTGCAAATCTCAAACGCAGCGAGAAGTTACTGGGCTCTGATGCTCTTTTAATAGACATAGGAAGGACAATGAGGAACCAAAGAATTCATTTTAGGTATAATTTTCATATCTGCCCTCATGGGTACTTTCCACCCGTTCTGAAAGGCGCAGTACGAGCAGAGATTCCCTTTGAGTATTATTTATTTATTTTATTTACTAATTTTTCTATTCCAATGTATAGACTTAACCTTCACATCGCTTTGCAATCATTTAAAATAAAACCATCTCATACCTAAACAATATAAAATATCAATAGCAAAAAATGCCCCAATAGATTAAACCTGCGGAGATTTCCACCTGCTCTTTCTATCAAAATAACTTCTACCTTGAACATTTAGTAACGTAGTAATGACAGCAGAAAAAGACCAAATGATCCATCCAGTCTCCAAAAAGTTTCTTATGGTAATAACTGCTGCTCTGTGCAGGTTACCCCCATGTTTCTGTAAGGGCAGTAACTGCCGCTCCGTGCAGGTTACCCCCATGTTTCTGTTAAGGGCAGTAACTGCCGCTCTGTGCAGGTTACCCCCATGTTTCTGTTAAGGGTAGTAACTGTCGCTCTGTGCAGGTTACCCCCATGTTTCTGTTAAGGGTAGTAACTGCCGCTCCGTGCAGGTTACCCCGTGTTTCTGTTAAGGGCAGTAACTGCCGCTCCGTGCAGGTTACCCCCATGTTTCTGTTAAGGGCAGTAACTGCCGCTGCGTGCAGGTTACCCCCATGTTTCTGTTAAGGGCAGTAACTGCCGCTGCGTGCAGGTTACCCCCATGTTTCTGTTAAGGGTAGTAATTGCCACTCTGTGCAGGTTACCCATGTTTCTGTTAAGGGCAGTAAACTGTCGCTGCGTGCAGGTTACCCCCATGTTTCTGTTAAGGGTAGTAAATTGCCACTCTGTGCAGGTTACCCCATGTTTTCTGTTAAGGGCAGTAACTGCCGCTGCGTGCAGGTTACCCCACATGTTTCTGTTAAGGGCAGTAACTGCCGCTGCGTGCAGGTACCACCATGTTTCTGTTAAGGGTAGTAACTGCCACTCTGTGCAGGTTACCCCCATGTTTCTGTTAAGGGCAGTAACTGCCGCTCCGTGCAGGTTACCCCCTCATGTTCCTCTTAAGGGTAGTAACTACCGCTCCGTGCAGGTTACCACCAATGTTTCTGTTAAGGGTAGTACACTGCCGGTCCGTGCAGGTTACCCCCATGTTCCTGTTAAGGGCAGTAAGTGTCGCTCCGTGCAGGTTACCCCCATGTTCCTGTTAAGGGCAGTAAGTGTCGCTCCGTGCAGGTTACCCCCGTGTTTCTGTTAAGGGCAGTAACTGCCGCTCCGTGCAGGTTACCCCCGTGGTTTCTGTTAAGGGCAATAACTGCCTCTCCGTGCAGGTTACCACCCCATGTTTCTGTTAAGGGCAGTAACCTGCCGCTCCATGCAGGTTACCCCCATGTTTCTGTTAAGGGTAGTAACTGCCTCTCCGTGCAGGTTACCCCCGTGTTTCGGTTAAGGGCAGTAAGTGTCCGCTCCGTGCAGGTTACCCCCAATGTTTTCTGTTAAGGGCAGTAACTGCCGCTCTGTGCAGGTTACCCCATGTTTTTCTTAAGGGCAGTAACTGCCTCTCGATCCAGGTTACCCCCATGTTTCCCTTAAAGAGCAGTAACTGCTGCTCCGTCCAGGTTACCCCCATGTTTCTGTTCAAGATAATCACTGTCACTCCATGCAGGTTACCCCCATGTAAATGCTCTGCTTACTATATCAATCCATAAGCTACAGATAGCGAGGGTAGCGTCAGGTTGTAGAAGAGCCAGCGATGTCTCTCTCCTCATTGGCGTCCAATGGTGGAATGACCCAAAATTTATGTTCTTGATGCTGACTTTTAAGATTCTGCATTTTATTTTATTTCTCTATTTAAAGTATTTAGGATATTAGATGGGTGAGTCCTAAGTGAGTTACAATCAAACATACATAAGCTAAAAACATATAAAATTAACTTATAAGAAGCATAAACATTTAAATCAAAAGATATCAGTTCTACCGTAGAGAAGCTGAACCAATCTGACAGCCCTGCGCTCACTTTTATACTCAGAGCTCAGCATAAAAGCCTGATGGGGCCGTCCAGAACTGGCAGTGAGATCGGTCACTCTGCCCTGATAAGAGAGCCTCGCTCCTCTCCAGGTTGTTCCTTGACATTTCCTCCAGTTATTGAGATGTAGAGCTGGGGCTTCCTCAGTCCTGTCCCCAGTTTGTGGGAATAGTTTGTCTTTAGAAATCCATCAGGGAGAGGACTTAGAAACTATTTTAAACAAGTGGAAATCAGATTGAATGAACGCAGGTTCATGTTCTCTGTGAAATTTGCATCCTTTCTGCCTGGGGGAAGTGCATTCCCTGAATATTCATTGGGGAGAGTCTGAGCACTGGATCTGTTTGTAGCCTTCCAGGGCTGGAGCTCTCCCTCCATGAAGATGCACCACATTCATTCCTCCCTCAGTATCAGGATCTCGTAGATTCTCCTTATATCTCCTCCTGTCCCGCACCTTCTCTTCCCTGAATCTAACAGCATTCTCTACAAATCCTTTTCACATTTTCAGATTAAAAACTCAACTATTCATTATGTAATCCAAGAATAATTTAAAGTTCACATCCTCTGTCTCCTTTCATTTTCAGATGAATTTTTCCGGCGGGTCTCCCGTTGGGTGGTCTCTCTCTCCATCATTCTGGGGTCTGGGCTGACCATCTGTGGTTTGCTGGTTGCGTTGGTTCTTTACCACTCGAGGAAGGAACACAAAGAGAAAGGTAATGGAGACCCGAACCCTGGCAGTCAGGGCCACTGCTTCTATTAAGGCAAACTAGGCGGTTGCCTACAGGGCCAAAATTTTGGGGGAGCAGAATCCCACCAGCACAAGGCCCAGAAGGGGAAATCCAGTACTGCAAAAGAAGGATGATTAGAACCAATGAAAAGATGAAACGAAAATACTGATTGCTTTTTCTGGTCTTAATCTGATTACAGCAGAAGAAATAAATATCACTGGGTCCCAAGAAACAGACCGGAAGGCAAAAACAAATGAGACAGAACCAGTCGTGTTAGATTGATGATATTTATTTGCACATTTACCCTGATAAAAGAGACCAACTCTGGCTGAGTTTCCACAACGACTGCTTCAGGGGCTTTTAAAAGATGTTTTTGCTTAAATATTTCAATCTCTGAAAGTGCAGATTCTGGTAAGATAAAAGGATGATAAGATTCCTGCAGAGTCAATCTCCGATGCAGTTCCCCTGAAGAAGCCGGTGTGGAAACTCAGCCAGAGTTGGGCTCTTTTATCTCGGTAAATGTGCGAATAAATATCATCACTCTAACAAGAATGTCGGTATATAAAAAATAATAAATAAATAAATAAGACTGCTCTGTCTCGTTTTTGTTTTGCCTTCAGGATTTTGAAAATCCACTCCCCCGGTCACCTGGGAGGATCCTGAGAGCAGGAGGCAGCATCTTTGGCCCCAGGATGAGCTGGGAGGTATCTTCCCTGTCCAAGGACACATGAGGGGGTCGATTTGATCATCTTTGACCCCAATAAGAGCCTAGAAAGCTGCAGAGGGATGGGACAGTAGATGGTGGGGGGAGGGGAGAGAGGGCTGCAGAGGAAGGATTGGGGATGGAGAGAGAACTGCATCTGGGTGGGGTGAAGGGAGGGGAGAGAAGAGGAGGCTGAGATGGTAGCAAGGTGTGAGCTCACCTTGTAATGCCCCTCCCCACCCACAGGCAAATAATTCATTTAAATCCAGGTGAGGAAGTCCTGGAGGCAGGTTCAGATCTCTGTTACTGTCTGTGTGCACTGATTCTCTCTTCTTGTGTTTTCTTGTAGCAAATCTTTCTGCAGATGTTAGTAAGTAACTTTATAATTATTTACTGTGCCTGAAACAATCCCAGTTCATACAATCAAACAATCCCAGTCACCTGGGATGATCCTGAGAGCAGGAGGCAGCATCTCTGGCCCCAGGATGAGCTGGGGGTATCTTTCCCTGTCCACGGACACATGAGGGGGTCGATTTGATCATCTTTGACCCCAATAACAGCCTAGAAAGCTGCAGAGGGGATGGGACAGTAGATGGGGGGGGGGGGGGGGAGAGAGGGCTGCAGAGGAAGGATTGGAGATGGAGAGAGAAAACTGCATCTGGGTGGGGTGAGGGGAGGGAAGAGGAGACTGAGATGGTAGCGAGGTGTGAGCTCACCTTGTAATGCCCCTCCCCACCCACAAGCAAATAATTCATTTACATAAGAACATAAGAAAATGCCATGCTGGGTCAGACCAAGGGTCCATCAAGCCCAGCATCCTGTTTCCAACAGTGGCCAATCCAGGCCATAAGAACCTGGCAGGTACCCAAAAACTAAGTCTATTCCATGTAACCATTGCTAATGGCAGTGGCTATTCTCTAAGTGAACTTAATAGCAGGTAATGGACTTCTCCTCCAAGAACTTATCCAATCCTTTTTTAAACCCAGCTACACTAACTGCACTCACCACATCCTCTGGCAACAAATTCCAGAGTTTAATTGTGCGTTGAGTAAAAAAGAACTTTCTCCAATTAGTTTTAAATGTGCCCCATGCTAACTTCATGGAGTGTCCCCTAGTCCTTCTACTATCCGAAAGAGTAAATAACCGATTCACATCTACCCGTTCTAGACCTCTCATGATTTTAAACACCTCTATCATATCCCCCCTCAGTCGTCTCTTCTCCAAGCTGAAAAGTCCTAACCTCTTTAGTCTTTCCTCATAGGGGAGCTATTCCATTCCCTTTATCATTTTGGTAGCCCTTCTCTGTACCTTCTCCATCGCAATTATATCTTTTTTGAGATGCGGCGACCAGAATTGTACACAGTATTCAAGGTGCGGTCTCACCATGGAGCGATACAGAGGCATTATGACATTTTCCGTTTTATTCATCATTCCTTTTCTAATAATTCCCAACATTCTGTTTGCTTTTTTGACTGCTGCAGCACACTGAACCGACGATTTCAATGTGTTATCCACTATAGGGATGTGAATCATTTTTTGACGATTTAAAATATCGTCCGATATATTTTAAATCATCAAAAATCGTTAGGGCCACGATACAATACCAATTCCCCCGATTTATCGTTAAAAAATCGTAAATCGGGGGAAGGGGGAGGGCAGGAAAACCGGCACACTAAACCCCCCTAAAACCCACCCCCGACCCTTTAAATTAAATCCCCCACCCTCCCGAACCCCCCCCCCCAATGCTTTAAATTACCCGGGGATCCAGCGGTGGTCCAGAACGGCGGCGGTCCAGAACGGCCCCCTCAATTGAATCCTGTTGTCTTCAGCCGGCGCCATTTTACAAAATGGCCGCTGCAAAATGGCGGCGGCCATAGACAAAAACGATTCGACGCAGGAGGTCGTTCCGGACCCCCGCTGGACTTTTGGCAAATCTTGTGGGGGTCAGGAGGCCCCCCCAAGCTGGCCAAAAGTTCCTGGGAGTCCAGCGGGGTTCAGGAAGCGATTTCTTGCCGTGAATCGTTTTCCGTACGGAAAATGGCGCCGGCAGGAGATCGACTGCAGGAGGTCGTTCAGCGGCGGTCCGGAACCCCCGCTGAACAACCTCCTGCAGTCAATCTCCTGCCGGCGCCATTTTCCGTACGGAAAACGATTCACGGCAAGAAATCGCTTCCTGAACCCCGCTGGACTCCCAGGAACTTTTGGCCAGCTTGGGGGGGCCTCCTGACCCCCACAAGACTTGCCAAAAGTCCAGCAGGGGTCCGGAACGACCTCCTGCGTCGAATCGTTTTTGTCTATGGCTGCCGTCATTTTGCAGCGGCCATTTTGTAAAATGGCGCCGGCTGAAGACAAAAGGACTCAATTGAGGGGGCCGTTCCGGACCGCCGCCGTTCTGGACCACCGCTGGATCCCTGGGTAATTTAAAGCATTGGGGGGGGGGGGGTTCGGGAGGGGGGGGGTTTAATTTAAAGGGTCGGGGGTGGGTTTTAGGGGGGTTTATTTATTTATTTATTTATTTATTTATTTATTAATTAACTTTTATTTACCGACATTCGTGAAGCACATCATGCCGGTTTACAAAGAACTCAGATGAGATACAGCAAAACAATATAACAGTATAACAAAATAACTTTATAAACAATGTAATATAATATTACTAACCAAAAGAATAAAGAATAAAAGACAGAACTGAACAAAATAAAACAGTACAAAGGCATTACAAAAGGAACCAAAGGAGCAGAAGATTTAAGGGGGAGGAAGGGGGGGGAGAGGAGGGTGAGGGTTTAAGAGGGGAGTGGGAAAAAGGGGGGGGAAGAGGAGAGGGAGGGGAGAGAACCAAAGTTAAAAGGAATTAAAAGGGAGAGAATACATAAGACTTAATACATGAGACTTAAGAGAGGTATTACTTAAATAAGTAGAGTTGCGGAAGAATCGAAAAAAATCGCGAAGGCGGTGGAAAACGCTGGGACATGGATTCTTCAGAGGGTATCAAGGTTTAGGTTTAGTGTGCCGGCTCACGATTTAAACGATTTTCACGATAGTTTACACACCGAAACGGCAACGATACGATTCCCTCCCCATCCCAGCCGAAATCGATCGTTAAGACGATCGAGGACACGATTCACATCTCTAATCCACTATGACACCTAGATCTCTTTCTTGGGTTGTAGCACCTAATATGGAACCCAGGAAGTCCTGGAGGCAGGTTCAGATCTCTGTTACTGTCTGTGTGCACTGATTCTCTCTTCTTGTGTTTTCTTGTAGCAAATCTTTCTGCAGATGTTGGTAAGTAACTTTATAATTATTTACTGTGCCTGAAATAATCCCAGTTCTGTCTTGTCCATTATCCCCACATTTCCTAGTTTATAAATAGCTTAGACAGGGCTGCTTTAACCAGTTATCACCAGGGGACCCTTGCATAAAGCTTAGCACAGCGCCCCCTTGTGATTTTCCCAGATTGATCCCAACCCCGTGTCAGAGACAGAGAAGCATTAGACTGCTGCACAATTTATTTTAAAGCAGTGTTTTTCATCTGAAGAAAGTGGGCGAGGGAGGGAGACGGGCAGAGAGCACGCCAGCCATCCCAGAATATATGTGGCAAAGGACGTAAACGCAAAGCAGAAACAGAGCAGCAGCCAAACCAATCAGGCCAGGCGAGACTTATCTAAATGCATTTTACATGGCTCGGGTGCTCGACCTCTTGTTAAATACAGAGGTAGCCCGGACCCCCACATCCAGTGCATGGGAAGTTAGGCCCTAGACTAGAAACGGTGCAGAATCTGCCCTGGAACCAGGAACTGCCAACAGATTGTTCCAAATACCTTCAGCAATGCAAGAGAAAGAGTCTAACATGTAGGTAAGCCCCATCCTGTATGTGATTCATAACCAAACCATTCATTCCCCAACCACTTTGGCTAAAGGCAGCTTTCAAACAATTGTAAACCCAGAGCCTGACATCAGCTGACGTTTCAGGAAGACCCTGCTTCAGGGGGATCTTATCATCCCCGAATCGCCCGATCGCACTACGTACAAATGAGGATGCTGTGCTATAATCAGATCTTCATGATAGTAAAGTAAGGGATAGGTTTATAACCCAGCAGCTCTGACTTGTATCCATTTCTGTTTTTCTATACAGAATCCCTTTCTGCAGAGCTTGGTAAGTTTTTATTCATAGACACATCAAACTGTTTATTAAAGATTTTCCTTCCTATGATTAATGTCTGTAATTCTCTGAGCTTTGACTGTTGTGCTTTTCTGTTTCATTTCAGAGTGGAGAAGATGCTGCAGTTATACAGGTAACACAATCTGACACAATCTCTCCTCTTCAATGTGAATGTATTCCTTTATACAACTGCTCTCACTGTAGTATCTCAGTACAGCCGTCTACAGATAGTAATATGGACAGAATATTTCTCTGCTGTGATACAGAAGAGTGTGTGTGTTTCCTGATCATACACTGCAGAGTCAGGGAGTGATCCCTCTGGTAAGGAGAGAATAGGGACAGAATATTTCTCTGCTGTGATACAGAAGAGTGTGTGTTTCCTGATCATACACTGCAGGGTCAGGGAGTGATTCCTGATCATACACTGCAGGGTCAGGGAGTGATCCCTCTGGTAAGGAGAGAATAGGGACAGAATATTTCTCTGCTGTGATACAGAAGAGTGTGTGTTTCCTGATGATACACTGCAGGGTCAGGGAGTGATCCCTCTGGTAAGGAGAGAATAGGGACAGAATCTTTCTCTGCTGTGATAGAGAAGAGTGTGTGTGTTTCCTGATCATACACTGCAGGGTCAGGGAGTGATCCCTCTTGTAAGGAGAGAACAGGGACAGAATATTTCCCTGCTGTGATAGAGAAGAGTGTGTGTGTCTCCTGATCATACACTGCAGGGTCAGGGAGTGATCCCTCTGGTAAGGAGAGAACAGGGACAGAATATTTCTCTGCTGTGATACAGAAGAGTGTGTGTTTCCTGATCATACACTGCAGGGTCAGGGAGTGATCCCTCTGGTAAGGAGAGAACAGGGACAGAATATTTCTCTGCTGTGTTAGAGAAGAGTGTGTGTGTTTCCTGATCATACACTGCAGGGTCAGGGAGTGATCCCTCTGGTAAGGAGAGAACAGGGACAGAATATTTCTCTGCTGTGATACAGAAGAGTGTGTGTTTCCTGATGATACACTGCAGGGTCAGGGAGTGATCCCTCTGGTAAGGAGAGAACAGGGACAGAATATTTCTCTGCTGTGATACAGAAGAGTGTGTGTGTTTCCTGATCATACACTGCAGGGTCAGGGAGTGATCCCTCTGGTAAGGAGAGAATAGGGACAGAATATTTCTGTGCTGTGATACAGAAGAGTGTGTGTGTCCTGATCATACACTGCAGGGTCAGGGAGTGATCCCTCTGGTAAGGAGAGAACAGGGACAGAATATTTCTCTGCTGTGATACAGAAGAGTGTGTGTTTCCTGGTCATACACTGCAGGGTCAGGGAGTGATCCCTCTGGTAAGGAGAGAACAGGGACAGAATATTTCTCTGCTGTGATACAGAAGAGTGTGTGTGTTTCCTGATCATACACTGCAGGGTCAGGGAGTGATCCCTCTGGTAAGGAGAGAACAGGGACAGAATATTTCTCTGCTGTGATACAGAAGAGTGTGTGTTTCCTGGTCATACACTGCAGGGTCAGGGAGTGATCCCTCTGGTAAGGAGAGAACAGGGACAGAATATTTCTCTGCTGTGATACAGAAGAGTGTGTGTGTTTCCTGATCATACACTGCAGGGCCAGGGAGTGATTCCTCTGGTAAGGAGAGAACAGGGACAGATTATTTCTCTGCTGTGATAGAGAAGAGTGTGTGTGTTTCCTGATCATACACTGCATGGTCAGGGAGTGATCCCTCTGGTAAGGAGAGAATAGGGACAGAATATTTCTCTGCTGTGATACAGAAGAGTGTGTGTGTTTCCTGATCATACACTGCATGGTCAGGGAGTGATCCCTCTGGTAAGGAGAGAACAGGGACAGATTATTTCTCTGCTGTGATAGAGAAGAGTGTGTGTTTCCTGATCATACACTGCAGGGTCAGGGAGTGATCCCTCTGGTAAGGAGAGAATAGGGACATAATATTTCTCTGCTGTGATACAGAAGAGTGTGTGTGCTTCCTGATCATACACTGCATGGTCAGGGAGTGATCCCTCTGGTAAGGAGAGAACAGGGACAGATTATTTCTCTGCTGTGATACAGAAGAGTGTGTGTGTTTCCTGATCATACACTGCATGGTCAGGGAGTGATCCCTCTGGTAAGGAGAGAACAGGGACAGATTATTTCTCTGCTGTGATACAGAAGAGTGTGTGTGTTTCCTGATCATACACTGCAGGGTCAGGGAGTGATCCCTCTGGTAAGGAGAGAATAGGGACAGAATATTTCTCTGCTGTGATACAGAAGAGTGTGTGTGTGTCCTGATCATACACTGCAGGGTCAAGGAGCGATCCCTCTGGTAAGGAGAGAACAGGGACAGAATATTTCTCTGCTGTGATACAGAAAGTGCGTGTTTCCTGATCATACACTGCAGGGTCAGGGAGTGATCCCTCTGGTAAGGAGAGAATAGGGACAGAATATTTCTGTGCTGTGATACAGAAGAGTGTGTGTGTCCTGATCATACACTGCAGGGTCAGGGAGTGATCCCTCTGGTAAGGAGAGAATAGGGACAGAATATTTCTCTGCTGTGATACAGAAGAGTGTGTGTGTGTCCTGATCATACACTGCAGGGTCAGGGAGTGATCCCTCTGGTAAGGAGAAAATAGGGACAGAATATTTCTGTGCTGTGATACAGAAGAGAGTGTGTGTTTCCTGTTCATACACTGCAGGGTGAGGGAGTGATCCCTCTGGTAAGGAGAAAATAGGGACATAATATTTCTGTGCTGTGATACAGAAGAGAGTGTGTGTTTCCTGTTCATACACTGCAGGGTGAGGGAGTGATCCCTCTGGTAAGGAGAAAATAGGGACAGAATATTTCTCTGCTGTGATAGAGAAGAGTGTGTGTTTCCTGTTCATACACTGCAGGGTCAGGGAGCGATCCCTCTTGTAAGGAGAGAACAGGGACAGAATATTTCTCTGCTGTGATACAGAAGAGTGTGTGTGTTTCCTGATCATACACTGCAGGGTCAGGGAGTGATTCCTCTGGTAAGGAGAGAATAGGGACAGAATATTTCTCTGCTGTGATACAGAAGAGTGTGTGTGTGTCCTGATCATACACTGCAGGGTCAGGGAGTGATCCCTCTGGTAAGGAGAGAACAGGGACAGAATATTTCTCTGCTGTGATACAGAAGGACAGAATATTTCTCTGCTGTGATACAGAAGGACAGAATATTTCTCTGCTGTGATACAGAAGAGTGTGTGTGTCCTGATCATACACTGCAGGGTCAGGGAGTGATCCCTCTGGTAAGGAGAGAACAGGGACAGAATATTTCTCTGCTGTGATAGAGAAGAGTGTGTGTTTCCTGATCATACACTGCAGCGTCAGGCAAAATATATTATAATTATTGTTTAATATTATGTGTAACCTCTTTTCACTGCCTGAGCCCTAGTGGAATGAGCCCGAACCTGAGTAGGCAACGGCTTTTCAGCATCCACATGTGCAGCTTTGACCACCTCCTTAACCTGCGAAGCTGGTTCACCCTGCTTCCTTCCCCCATGAAGCACAAACAGGTGATCCATCTTTCAGAAAGGTTCAGAAACCACCAGATACCTCACTACAACATTTGACACCCGAGCGATGCAGGAGGCGACAAGGAAATGGATTGATTTAAATTAAATTCCAAGCCACTTTAGGCTAGAAGGATGGACCAGGATGCAGCTCTCTGCCCCTGGAGTCACCCGAAGGAATGGCTACCGACAAGACAAGGCCTGCAGCTCGGAAACTCGATATGCAAAACATATAACAACCAGGAACACTGTCTTCAAGGTTAATAACCACAAGGAAAGACAATGCAGAGGTCAGAACGCAGGGCCTGCCAAATAATCTAGCACCAGATTAAGACTCCACAAGGGAACCTGCACCCGCAATAGAGGACTAAGATTCTTCACTTCCTTCAAAACATGGGCCACATCCAGATGAGATGACAAGGAAGCACCATTCACCTGCCCTCTGAAACAGGCAAGAGCCACAACCTGCACCTTCCAGGAATTAAGGGCCAAACCTTTATTTATCGCATCCTGCAGGAATTCCAGAAGGAGTAGGATCCTAACCGAATGAGGAAGGATACAGAGATCCTCACACCCGGCCTCAAACGCTCTCCAAACCCGCACACATTCTCAGGAAGTAGAGAACGTGCGAGCGTGGAGGAAGGTGGCAATCACCGCAGAAGAATATCCTCGCTTCAACAGGCAAAGCCTCTCAAGGACCAAACCGCAAGACAGAACAGAGTCGGTTCCCTGTACGTACCAGGATCAGTCCAAGACATCTGGGCTGTGACTCCGCACCAGTAGATGGAGACAGAGCAAGATCTGTCGGACTCAGCCATATAAGCCCCTGTGCCAGTCACAGCCCCTCAATCTTACTCTGTCTCCAGTAGATGGTGCAGGTGCAGTCACAGCCTCTGCCTGCCCTGAGTACTGTTAGTTAGTCAGGGCTGGTTTTCTTGTTGTTTTGGTTTTGTAAGAAAATAAAAGGAGGGAATTTCAGGAAGGTAGTTCTCAGTTTTAATTGTTACTTTTCTTTGGTTTCGCCGCGGCTGCTCCGATGCCGCGAGGCTCGGTTTGCCGCGTGCGTCTTTCTCGGGAGGGAATTTGCTCCGCCTGCGTCTCAGGCGGTGAGGGACCGTCCGGGGCAGGTAGGGAGGGCCGATCCCGATCGGCGCGATCGCCGCCGCGCGTTAGCACGGTTCCTGACAGGCCGGCTGACCCCCTACCCGCTCAGCGCGGGAGTGGCGGCCATTTTGGGTTTTGCCTGCGAAATCGCGCGGGAGGCTGCTGGGGATAGCGGCTTGCCTCCCGCGCTATTGCCGCAGCACAGGCCTTCGGGGGGGGGGGGCGCCCCGGGAGGGGCTGAGTCCCCTGTGGAGGCCAGCGCGGGCGATGCTTCCTCGGACTCCGGTTCCTTGTTTTCCTCAGATTTTGCGCTATTGCTGCGCAAAGTCTTAAAATATAAGGGCCACAGGCGCAGGGTAGGGAAGGGTTTTCCCGCGGGGGGCGCTGGCAAAGCAGGGTCAAAGAAGAGAAAAGCCAGGGATGGCCCAGGCATCTCCCCAGCTCCACCTACAGGGAAGCGGTCGCCGCAGGGTGTCCCTCAGGATACGGACACCGAATCCACCTCGCAGGACGAGGCGGATCCGCCCGAAGAGCCCCCGGGGGAGTCGAAGGGCCGACAGGGGACGGTCCCGCCCAGCCTGGTCCGGGCAAAGGAACGCAAGCCGGTGATAGGGATGACTCTAAGGTGGTCCATCTTTTTCGCAGAGAGGAGCTGTCCCCTCTTATTCCGGCTATCCTCCAGGAGCTCGGAGTGGAGCCCCCACCGGTAGTCTCGCGGCCGGGAGCCAACATGGACCCAGTTCTCTTAGGTCTCATGGGACCAGCAGTGGCCTTTCCATTCCATTCCATTTTTCGGCGTCGGATATCTTGTTTCGCGAATGGGATACACCTGAGTTAGGTCTGAAGGTGAGCAAGGCCATGGATAAACTCTACCCGCTGCTGGAGGATGTGCTGGAGCTCCTACGGCTTCCGAAGGTGGATGCAGCGGTGTCGGCAGTAACAAAGCGTTCGACGATCCCGGTCACGGGGGCCACGGCCCTCAGAGACATACAGGACAGGAAACTGGAGGTACAGCTTAAGAAGATCTTTGAAGTTTCAGTGTTGGGGGTCCGGGCCGCCATCTGTAGCAACTTCGCCATGTGGGCTAGTCTGCGCTGGGCCCAGGTCCTCCAGGCAAATGCAGACCTCTCGGAGGAGGAGGCCATGCAGGCAGATCGTCTGGAGGCGGCAATAGCATATTGTGCAGATGCTCTCCAAGATCTCCTTCGTACTTCAGCTAGGTGCATGGTCTCGGCCGTCTCGGTGCGCCACCTTCTTTGGCTTCACAATTGGGTGGTGGATGGATCCTCCAAGGCTCACCTAGGGGCGTTGCCCTTCAAAGGAAAGTTGTTGTTCGGTAAGGAGTTGGATGATTTGATGCTTTCCCTGGGGGAGAACAGGGCTTTTAAGCTGCCTGAAGACAGGTCCAGAACTCGGTCCTCCTTTCCTAGTGGGTCCCGTTTTTGGGGAAACAAGAGATCGCGTCCCCAGAGGTCTTCTGGTCCTTCTTACCGTTCGTCTTCCTCCCGGTCCTCCTCGTGGCCGCAGTCCTTTCGTGGGAAGCGATTCGGTAGGCAAGGGGGAACCCCGTCAGGTACGGGGCCCATAGCTTCTCAATGAGATGAGGTTGGCCCATCCCTCACGTCAACCCCGGACCATCGTTCCAAACGTAGGGGCGAGGTTGACGTTGTTTTTCGAGGAATGGGCCAAAATAACATCCGACCAGTGGGTCCTCACCATAATAAGGCATGGCTACGCGTTAGATTTTGCAAGAACCCCAGCAGACAAGTTCCTGGTGTCGCCCTGCAAGTGTCCAAAGAAGGGGGCGGCAGTGCGAGGAACCCTCCGGTGCCTGGAAAGCTTGGGAGCAATTTCCCCCGTACCTCCTGGTCAGCAAGGCAAGGGCCGTTATTCCATTTACTTCATTGTGCCAAAGAAGGACGGCATGTCACGGCCAATTTTGGATCTGAAAGGGGTAAACAGATGCCTGTGCGTTCCATACTTCAAGATGGAAACGATTCGGTCAGTGATTGCCTTGGTCCGTCCAGGCGAATTCCTGGCCTCATTGGATCTCACGGAAGCGTATCTTCATGTAGGCATCCAGCTGTCCTTCCAACGGTTCCTCAGGTTTTGCATCCTGGGCAGGCACTATCAATTCCGGGCTCTCCCCTTCGGGCTCGCCACGGCTCCTCGCACATTCACGAAGGTGATGGTAGTGGTGGCGGCTCAGCTGCGACGGGAGGGGTTCCTGGTACACCCCTACTTGGACGATTGGTTGATCTGGGCCAAGTCCGAGAGTCGGTGTCGTCAGGCAGTTGCCAGAGTCCTCCATCTCTTGCAGACCCTGGGGTGGATCGTCAACCTCAACAAGAGTCATCTCGTCCCAACCCAGTCCTTGGAGTATCTGGGAGCCCTATTCGACACGAAACAGGGCAAGGTGTTTCTTTCCAGAGAATGTGCATGCAAGCTTCAGAGTCAAGTGAGACAGTTGTTGTCTCTTCGGCTGCCGCTGATATGCGATTATCTGACGGTTCTGGGGTCTATGGCGTCCACGCTTGCGTTGGTCTCCTGGGATTTTGCTCATCTACGGCCATTACAATCAGCGTTGCTTTCCCGCTGGAAGCCAGTGTCAGAAGAGTTTCACCTCCCGCTTCCACTCACGGTCCAGGCGAGGGCCAGTCTTTCCTGGTGGCTCGAATCGGACCATCTGACTTGTGGAGTGTCCCTACTAGTTCCCGACTGGACGGTGGTGACTACGGATGCCAGCCTCTCCGGTTGGGGAGCAGTCTGCCTAGGCAAGTCAGTGCAGGGCCGGTGGTCCTCGGCTCAATCGCAGTGGTCCATCAACCATCTAGAGACATAGAAACATAGAAATGAAATGACGGCAGAAGAAGACCAAACAGTCCATCTAGTCTGCCCAACAAGCTTTCACACTTTTTTTTTCATACTTTTCTGTTACTCTTGTCCCTTTAAATAACTTTTTTGGTTCTATTTCCCTTCCACCCCCGCCATCGTAGATAGCAGTGCTAGAGCTGCATTTAAGTGAAGTATCCAGCTAATTGGTTTGAGATAGTAACCGCCATAATAAGCAAGCTACTCCCACCCTTCTTTACTCAGCCTGTGCAACTCAGTCCTTGTTGGTTGTTTGAATATAAATCCTCTTTTCTTCATTCCCCCTGCTATTGAAACAGTGAGCTGCGCTGGATATGTATTCTAAGTGAAGTATCAGGGTAGTAACCGCCGTAACAAGCAAGCTACACCCATGCTTATTTGTTTTACCTAGACTATGTAATTCAGTCCTTGTTGGTAGATGTCTGAATATAAAACATCTTTTCTACATTCCAGTAAGCTGGTGAGTGACAAGTTGCCCGGTTAAGCAACGAGGTAACGTCAGCCAGTTTATTCAGCGGGACATGTCTCCTGCTAAATATTCTTGGCTAAGTTTACCTTGATAACTTTATGCCTGACTGTGCTGCTGTCGCCCTGTTAACTGATTGCAGCGTTGGTAGCGTGCGCTGGCCGAGCAGTGCTGGCCATGAATGGACCGGTACAGTTACTGCTTCAGCCGGTCTTGGGGAAGGGGCTGTGGGGAGCAGTTAGGAGGGTGCGCGTGTGTGTGTGTGGAGGGGGGTTATCATTTTTTTTTAGGAGCAGAGGGCCTCAAAGCTTGGTTTGAATTGAAATATCTCAGGGACATTCCTTGGGCTGCTGTGGCCCGCTACTTTTTAAAAATTTATTTGATAGGTTAGGGATTGGAAGATAATCGAGTGCTAGGCCCAACATTGTTTTAATTATTTTGAATGGGAGAGGATCAACCTTCTTGCTTCCCCCCCCCCCCCCCCCCCCCCAATTTTTACTTAACTAGCTCTAAGCTCTATGCTGAATATAGCAGGTTAAGTTTCAAGTGTCACTTCTTAGTGTCATGGGATCTTCTTAGTGTTTGGGTAATTGCCAGGTTCTTCTGGCCTGGTTTTGGCTTCTGTTGGAAACAGGATGCTGGGCTTGATGGACCCTTGGTCTGACCGAGTATGACAATTTCTTATGTTCTAAGTTATCTGAATAACTGTATCTGGATAACTTTAGGATTGCACTGAGGTATCCCTAACCTTAGCCATTTAACTTAGATTGATAGCATTGAATATTGACATTATCTGGACATAGACCAGAGCGGTACGCCTGGCGCTGCAGTCCTTTCTACCGTTGGTCCGGGGAAAGGTGATCCGCGTGTTGTCAGACAATGCAACAACTGTCTCCTACATCAATCGCCAAGGTGGGACAAGGAGTCCACTAGTGGCAGAGGAGACGCAACTCTTGATGAGTTGGGCAGAGCAACATCTCAGCAACATTGCAGCGTCTCACATCGCCGGAGTCGACAATGTTCAAGCGGACTTCCTCAGCCGTCATCACTTGGATCCCAGGGAATGGGAACTGGCAGAGGATGCCTTTCTCCTCATTTGCGAAAAGTGGGGAACACCCCACATGGACCTGATGGCCACGTGGCAAAACACGAAGGCTCCTCGGTTTTACAGCCGACGTCGAGAGAGAGGGGCCAAGGGCGTCAACATGTTGGTTCTGCCCTGGCCGAGGGACGTGTTGCTGTACGTGTTCCCTCCGTGGCCGATGATAGGCAAGATCCTGCGGCGCATAGAGTTGCACCCGTCCAACGTGATCATGGTGGCACCGGAGTGGCCGCGGCGCCCATGGTTCGCGGACCTCATCCAATTATCAGTGGATTCTCCCCTTCGTCTTCAGGGGTTCGCGGGGCTCCTCCGTCAGGGCCCCGTTTGTTTGGAGGATGCGGATCACTTTTGTCTCGCGGCATGGCTTTTGAGAGGCAGCGTTTGAAGAGAAAAGGTTATTTGGATGCGGTGGTAGCCACGTTGTTGCAATCCAGGAAGCAGTCTACGTCCCTGGCCTATGTCCGAGTCTGGGTAGTTTTTGAGGAATGGTGTGTGGAGCGGGGGCTGGATCCTATCTCTGCCTCCGTCTCCGATATCCTGGCTTTTCTACAGTCGGGTCTTGCCAAAGGCCTTTCGTGTAGTACCCTTTGGGTACAAGTTGCAGCGCTCTGTTGCCTGCGTGGCAAGGTCCGTGGAACCTCCCTGGCCCTACACCCGGATATCTCCCGTTTTCTTCGGGGGGCTAAGCATCTCCGCCCTCCACTGCGTCATCCTTGCCCGTCCTGGAATCTTAATTGGGTTCTTCCCACTTTGTGCTCGTCTCCGTTTGAGCCCTTGAAGCGGTCCACTCTTAAAGATCTCACGTTGAAGACTGTCTTTCTTGTCGCAATTACTTCGGCACGGCGAGTTTCGGAGTTGCAGGCGCTGTCTTGTAGAGAGCCATTCTTGCGGATTTCCGATTCAGGGGTCTCTTTGCGGACGGTACCCTCTTTTTTGCCAAAAGTTGTGTCGCCGTTTCATTTAAACCAATCGATTGAGCTCCCCGCTTTCGCGGTCGGGGAATCCTCGGAGCCGAAATGGAAGGAATTACGGAAGCTGGATGTGAGGAGAGTCCTCCTTCATTACCTGGAGGTCACTAACCCTTTCCGGGTGACAGATCATCTCTTTGTTCTGTTCTCCGGTCCGAAGAGAGGTGCGGCAGCCTCCCGGACGACGATCGCCCGTTGGCTTAAGGAGGCCGTTGGCTCAGCGAACGTAGTGCAGGGAAAGCCTGTTCCCGTGGGTCTCAGGGCTCACTTGACACAATCGCATGCTGCTTCATGGGTGGAATCCTCTCAGGTGTCGCTTCAGGAGATTTGCAGGGTGGCTACTTGGAAGTCGTTGCATACTTTTACTAGACATTACCGGTTGGATGTTCAGGCTGCAGATTCCGGGGGTTTTGGAGAGAGTTCTCCGAGCGGGACTCTCTGGTTCCCACCCTCGGTAAGTTGGCTCTGGTACATCCCAGGTGTCCTGGACTGATCCGGGTACGTACAGGGAAAGGAAAATTAGTTCTTACCTGCTAATTTTCGTTCCTGTAGTACCAAGGATCAGTCCAGGATCCCGCCCGCACTGACACACTGAAGTAACGGAGAGTCCGCTCGCAGTTTGGCTATCTATTCTGATTACTTGTTTTGCTCCCTTGGTTCGGGAATCCTGTTCCAGTTGGGGGGTTTGAATTGGTCCCCGTTAACCTTAGGTTATTTAGCTTGTTTACTTGTTCTGGTTTTCTACTTTGACATTGCGTAAGACTGAGGGGCTGTGTCAGGCACATTGGCATATATGGCTGAGTCCGACAGATCTTGCTCTGTCTCCATTTGCTGGTGCGGAGTCACAGCCCAGGTGTCCTGGACTGATCCTTGGTACTACAGGAATGAAAATTATCAGGTAAGAACTAATTTTCCTCTCCTCGTGAAGAACTGGTCCCTGCCGCAACAGATCCACCTGCGTTGGAAGGCTAACGGGGGTCTCCACCAGGAGTCTTCACAGATCTTCAAACCACGGTTGCGTGGGCCAGTCTGGTGCCACTAGAAGTACCAACCCCCTGTAGCCTTCAATCTTGCAAGCTATCCTACCCAGCAAGGACCACGGAGGAAAGGCATAAAGCAACTTGTATGAGAGCATCTATGCAAATATCTGCATCTGCTGGCAGGGGAGCATCACCCGAGTCCATCTGTCTACTCGCTGGGAAACGTAACACATCCCCCCTCACTTATATCTCTCTTCCATACCCATCCTTCACCTGTCTACTCGCTAGGAAACATAACACATCCCCTCTCACTTATATCTCTCCTCCATACCCATCCTTCACCTGTCTGCTCGCTGGGAAACGTAACACATCCCCCCTCACTTATATCTCTCCTCCATACCCATCCTTCACCTGTCTACTCGCTAGGAAACGTAGCACATCCCCCCTCACTTATATCTCTCCTCCATACCCATCCTTCCCTCCCTCCCCTCACCGTCCCTCCTCACTCACACACACTGCTGCTCACTTATTCTCTTTTCCAGAGACGCTCACCCTTTCCTCACTCACACCTCACCGCTGGACACATTAATCTCTCTACCACACACTTTGTTCCTGCCTCCTCCCATCTGTCTTTTGCCCACACATTTCCCCTGCCCCCTCCCCTCACACACATCCCTCTCCCACCCCTGCTCTCTCTCTCACACCTTAGCAGTGCCTCTCACTGCCTGCTGAAGCCCTCCAGAACCAGCACCAGCACCGGGACCCTGGGGGCCTGCAGTCTTGCTTTCCCCATCGCCTCCGTTGTCCCTGAAAGAAGCCGTTCTGCCTTCATCAGGAGGTGCCCAGGTACAGAGAGTGCAGGGGGCCACAGGACAGGCAGTGCAGTGACCTGTGACCCTCATCACTGCTACTGCCCTGTGCCACTGTCACCTGCCTCCATGTCATAGTGAACAGTCTGATTCAGTCCTGGCTTTATCCAGGTGCATGCTGGGATTTGTAGTATGGAGGGCATCAGCTTCCCCATCTGGGGGCAATGCCCCTCCCTCAGCTGAAAGCAAGAAGACACTGGGTGAAGAGAGGGGCAATCTGGAGACCTATGTCCTGCAGCTCAGGAGTGAGAGCCACTGCCCAATAGGATTGCTAGAACCTGCCCGTGAGCAGAGTTTCTGATAGGCTGAATGGCTGAGGAACTAACCAATGCCAGGAGCCAATGAGGGCCAGGGGATGGGTAGGGAGCCAATAACGCTTAGATGTGGGGGTGTGAAGAGCCAATCAGAAGTGTGAGCTCATGTTTATTAATGTTTCTCCTCTCTGCAGTGGATGTGACTCTGGATCCTGAAACCGCTCATCCCCGGCTCCTCCTGACTGACGAGGGGAAAACTGTGAAATATGGAGGCACAGGAGAGGACGTGCTGGTCGATCTACTGAGATTTGATGTTTTTCTTCCCTTTGTGCTGGGGCGTGAGGGCTTCACCTCGGGGAGACATTACTGGGAGGTGGAGGTGGGACGTGGGTGGTTATGGCAGTTGGGGGTCTGCAGAGACTCTGTGAGGAGGAAGGGGAGGATCACACGATCACCTGAGGAGGGATACTGGGCAATTGAGATGTGGCGTAGAGAGAAATACTGGGCACTCACCTCCCCCAAGACCAAGCTCCGCCTGAGTGAGAGCCCCCGGGCTGTGGGGATCTTCCTGGACTATGAGGCAGGAAAAGTTTCATTTTACGATGCAGAGAATAAATCTCATCTCTTCACCTTCTCTGACACCTTCTCTGACCCTCTCCGGCCTTACTTCTGTACCCTCGATGAACCTCTGAGGATCCGGCCAGTGCCAGACTGGGAGTGAGAGCGCGGGGCTCAGGGGTATCAGCTGAGGTCTCTGGGAGAGGGTGAGAGGGGGAAAGGAGGCTCCAGATTTGTGTTAAACCTGTGAATGAAAAATCACTGCCCAGCAAGAGGAGAGGACCTGAGAGGGTGGGAGATGAGGAGTTAGGGGCTGGGAGGTCTCAATTACCCAGGGGGTAATGAAATGGCCTCCTAATGAGAGTCTGCAGGGAGGGCCACAGGATAGATGAGGGGGAGAGGGGCTTTTCTCGCTAAATAAAATCAGTTGGAGGGGAGGGAAGGATTCCTTGCTTGGGGGGAGTTAGTGGATGTAACTGGATAGATTTAGATGATTAATTTGGGGCTGAAAATGTCCCTAAAGATTAAGCATCTGAAATTAACCCACGCCCGTGCCTGCTCAAGGCTGTTTGTTTGCACAGGGACCTCATGTAGAGTAAAATACCTGGGGAACAAATCATTAAGGAGGAGTGGAGGAGTCACCGAGGGGTGAGAGCAGCTACAAACCAGGGCTCAGATCCTGCTGCTGCTCCCTGTGACCTTGTGCAAGTCCCTTCCCCCTCTTACCCCAGGCTGTGAGCCCTCTGGGGACGGGGGGGGGGGGGGGGGGGTAGGGACAGCACCTGCAGGATAGGGGCAGCCAGGACTGATGGCCCCTTACAGAAACAGTCACACAGATAATACTCTCCAGACATCAATGGGATTAAAACAAGGCCTCAGCTTTATTAGTAATTAAATCACCAGAGCCAAGGTCAGCACAGATTCCCCATCCCAAGGAATCACCTGCCACGCCCCAGCAAGATGACCCCCTCACAGGCCACCAGACCTGCAATATCCAGCAGTATCCCCCCCCCCTGCTAACCGGGACCCTCACCACAGCCCAGCAAGGTGACCCTTCACAGGCCCCCAAACCTGCAATATCCAGCAGTATCCCCCCGCTAACCGGGACCCCCACCACAGCCCAGCAAGATGACCCCCTCACAGGCCCCCAAACCTGCAATATCCAGCAGTATCCCCCCCCGCTAACCGGGACCCCCACCACAGCCCAGCAAGGGGGCCCCAACCATGAGCCTGAACCCCAGGTCACATGCAACTAACGCCAGAGTCACGAAAGCAGATTCCTGGCTCTAAACCCTGTCCCACAGGAATCAGGGCTCTGGTAACTCCACCATAGGGAGGGGGTCGGGTGGAGAATCCTCACAGCCCCCTCACCCCCCACAAACGACTCCAAGGCCTCCTGAATAGAGTTAAGGAATAAATCATTGCCCTCATTAGACAGGTGAACACCGTCCCTGCCATAAAGGCCCGGGCAGACATCCCAGGACCAGATGTGAGTAACATGAATCCCACCGTGCGCCAACATCCAGGACCCAATCTGCTTATTCAGTTTAACCCGACTGCAGCCGCGAATCCTCAGATCCATGCAGGCAGGCCTTGGGATAATGTCCGACCAGATTAATGTTATATTAGGCGGCCACGACGACGACGGCACAGCCAAATCCTTTCGGACTGCGCCCAGCAGTTGACGACAGGACCAGTCCCCCGAGTCGTTGCCACCAAGGTGAACGAGCAGAACCGCCGGAGGCGTCCACTTGGATAGCGAGGAGCGCACGAGAGGGAGGAGCTGCTTCCATCGCATCCCACGGAGCCCGAGCCACTTCACACGGACTCCATGCAGAGCAAACTAAGGTGAGGGCCGTAAGCTCCTTTCATGTCCCAGAGATGCACCAAACAATAAAGGAATGGTCAATCAGCCAAACCCTCCTCTCAGCCTGCCGCAAATCTGGAAAACAAAATTAATGCAGGAAGCAGACCATGAAACTACATTTGCCAGATCTTTCCTGATTAGTCAATCAGCATCTCCCCATTGATGCTTGTTATATCTAAGGGCTCCTCCCGAAGATTATCTATATGTTACTGAGTTCACCATCTTTATGTGTTATATGTAAGGGCAATGCCCAAAGTTTTATGTTCATTGTGAACCGATACGATGTGCGAACGGATATCGGTATATAAGAAATGTTAAATAAATAAATAAATAAATAAATTAGGAAAGAGAATACCTATACATATCTATCTATCTATATATTAGGTATTCTCTTTCCTGATTAGGGTAAATGGCTTCCTCTAGTTAATGTATTTTAAAATTCACTTTTAAGGTTTTATCAGATATCAAACCCTTTAGGAAAAACTTAAAGGCTTTGTTATTTTGGGAAGCTTTTCCTGAAAGCTAGTGAATATTATTTGAAGATGTATCTCTTATTGTATTATGTTTTTGATATTTTACTATGTAATGTATAATTTTAATATGTTTTATATATGTATTGCACTCTGCTTAGCATGTGCCATTATAAGTGGAATAAAAATATTTATATAAATAAATAACCCTCCGTAAAAGAAAGAGAGAGAGATTGTAAGTGACCACACCAGAAATACAGTACTTCTCTAATAAAGGCATTCAGACCTTAACAGGAACACTGAGCAGAGTTCAGAGGGAGAATCTGCAACCAAAGGTGAACTAATTTTACTTTCAAAAACGGAAAGGGTTTTTCTTAAAAATTTGAAACTGTTTATTGGGTTGAACTATTTTAAGCAATGCAAATTATTATGTATTTATGAAGTTAACTAAGGTCTGGAATTTATTACCAGAGGATGTGGTGAAAGCTGTTAGTATAGCTGCGTTTAAAAAAAGGTTTGGACAAGTTCCTGGAACTTAACAATCATTAAGGTAGAGTTACAGAAATCCACTGAAAAAAAAGGGTCCCTAGCCGCAGGAGACCCTGGGGGGTTCATTATCCCAGCGCAGGAAGGTCTGTGGGGAGAAGACCAGAGAACTTCAGGGTTGCAGGAAGGGAAGTACCAGGGAACTCAGAAGGAGCCCAGAAGGAGTTCCCGAGGAAGTATCAGATGCTGAGGAGACCCAAGAAAGGAGGGGAGTCTGCAGAATCCTGGATCAGTGGAGCAGAGAGCCCTACGGGAGAAGGCCACAGCGTGTTGGCTGATCAAGCAAATCAGCCAGAAGCTCACCAAAGAAAGAGAGAGAGAGGACCTGAGAAGATCTGCAGTACACTAAAGGTACTTGCCCCTAAGAGCTTACCCCTTTGGGGAAATGTGCCAGGTGACAGAGCTGTATCTTTTGATTTCTGTTGTCTCTGGTGTTCTCTTTGGGTTTTCCTGTCCCCACTTTCAATAAAGATTTTTATTTTGAACAGACCTGGAGGGACGAGTGATTTTTTTTTTCTGGCACGGTTGGCCGGGGCGCAGAAGAGTCCCAGAGAGAAGAAAGGGGATTTCTGGGCCTCACATGCAAGATTGTGCGTTTCTGCATTAAATCTTGGTGACCGGACTCTTCAGCACTCGGGAGGGTTCACTGGGGGCAGATCTTAGGATCAGCAGCAAGAGAGCGTGCGTTTTACAGATCTGTAACTTTACATGTCCCTTCCAAAAGGGGCGCCAGGCAATATTTAAATTAGGGGTCGCGTTAGCAAGGATGTGCTAGGACCCTTAGCGCATCTTTGCTAACGCGAACCCAGACGGTTTTCGCGACTGCCGTAGACCGGTCCCGAAAACCGACGCCGATAAACCCGGCTTTGGTTTTAAACCAGCGCCAGCCTTAGCCCCCATTGCGCCTTCCGTGCTAAGCGGCTTTTCCCGGCAGGGCGGCCGCTACCCGCTCTGGGAGCGCACGGCCGAGCTCTCGGTCACCGACCGGAAGCTACAGCGTCGTCATTGCAGGAGTCTCCGCCCCTCTCCCGTAGCCTCCTACTGTGAAGGCGAGACAGACAGGGTGGCAGCCTATCACAGGACAGCCCTGTTGCAGCCCCGCCCCTTCCTGCTGCTGCGATTGGACGGCGAGGAAGCGGGGCACAGCACAGAAACTGTCAAGAGGGGCGGAAACTCCTACAATGACGGAGGGCAGGCGCTGGAGGGAGATTTCGGTCTCTTATAGAGTGGCGCCATCGCGTGGTATTTTGTAGATTGCAGCTCAGTGTTTCCCAGCAGATCTGTCCTTTCTGCACCATTTAGCGCCATCTCGTGGTATTTTGTAGATTGCAGCTCTGTGTTTCCAAGCAGATCTGTCCTTTCTGGACCATTTAGCGCCATCTCGTGGTATTATGTAGATTGCAGCTCTGTGTTTCCCAGCAGATCTGTCCTTTCTGGACCATTAGCGCCATCTCGTGGTATTTTGTAGATTGCAGCTCTGTGTTTCCCAGCAGATCTGTCCTTTCTGGACCATTTAGCGCCATCTCGTGGTATTATGTAGATTGCAGCTCTGTGTTTCCCAGCAGATCTGTCCTTTCTGGACCATTAGCGCCATCTCGTGGTATTTTGTAGATTGCAGCTCTGTGTTTCCCAGCAGATCTGTCCTTTCTGGACCGTTTAGCGCCTTCTTGTGGTCCTGCAGCAAAACGCATTCTGAGTTTCCCAATGGTGGGAGAAAACACTAAAAGCAAGAAGCACAGAGAGCACAGATTTCTGGCAAGCATATAAGGGAAATGCATAAAACATTACATAAAAAAGCGTGTATTGCATATTGTGCATAACAGAAACCATTGGTACAGGCGGAAACAACGTCTGAAGAGATACAGCTCAAAATTGTGTAATTCTGTAATTAATCGGTAGGAAAAGATGCACCGTGGAAGGCTGCACTGGCGTGAATAAAAACCAAGACCACACAGCCACTTAGTAATTTCAAAGAAGCCCAAGATCGACCGAAAAGCTGCTGCGAGCAGGGAGGCCACTGTCATTTAAAGGGAATAGAGGCAAAGGAAGCCACCAAAAGAAAGTGGCCAATCATGGAGGAGTCACGTGAAATAAATCCGCCAATCCTGACAGAGACAGAAAACCTATGAGGGGGAGCAAAGCGACCTGATAGGAAACTTAAAGATATGAAATGCATGAAAGCGGACCTGAAAGAGAACTAAAGGATCTGATTATGGGGTAAAGATGGACCTGAAAGAGAACTCAAGGATAATGAACTGTTTAACACAGACATAAAATAGAATTTAAATCCGAGGCTTAGTGGACCTGAAAGAGAACTAAAGCATAATGAGATATTTGAAAACGAGACCTGAAAAAGAACCGATTAAGAAAACGTAAAGGGGGAGAGTGAGCTTTAGGAATTCGGAAAGACGCGCCCCATGCGCTACATTGGTTAAAAGCAGTGCGCTTTAGAGATCGCGGGGTAAGAAAGCTAAATACTCATAAAAAAAATATGGAATACATCCCAAAAGCAGATGGCAAAAACGTGTGAATGCCATAAACCTCTCTGTTGCTCCGGTTGCCTATTTATAATTTTTCTACTCTACATCAAGTTTCAGAAGCCATTGGACACCGGTTTATCGCTTTCACGCGTTTTTGCCGTCTGCTTTTGGGACGTATTCTATATCCGTTTTATGAATGTTTAGTTTCCCAGCCCGCGAATACATAGTTAGATGGACGATCTCTAATGCACATTGCTTTAAGCGTCTTTTTGAATCCTTAAATCCTCTTTTTGGCTCACGCGCCCATTTACGTTTTCTTCATCAGATTTCTTTCAGGTCTGTTTTTTATTATCTCCTAGGCTTAAGTTCTCTTTCAGGTCCGCTTTAGACAGCTCCTATCCTTATATTCTATTTCAAGTTCGTCTTAAGTCGCTAATTGTCCTTAAGTTCTCTTTCAGGTCCGTTTTCTCCTATCTCATAGCCTTAAGTTCTCTTTCAGGTCCGCATTGACAGCTCATGTCCTTATATTCCTCTCAAGTCCTTAAGCAGCCAATTGTCCTTAGGTTCTCTTTCAGGTCCGTTTTAACCATGTCACGGTCTTCAGATTCCCGTTCATAGATTCCTCCCCCTCTTTGTCAGTATTGGTAGTTTTAGATCATGTGGCTCCTCCCTGATTGGCCACTCTGCGAGTCTTCCCTTTAAATTACACTGGGGTCCTTCCTCTCGGCAGCTCCCGCTGGATCGCGGGTCTCTCTGAAATTAGTAAATGGTCTGTGCTCTTGGTTTATTCCCCCGTGCATCTGTTCCTACGGATTCATTGCAGACTCGCACAATGCTGAGCAGTCTCTCTCCAGCCCTTCTTTCCGGTAGGTACAAGATTCCTTTGGGAAGCTGCAGTACTTGCCCCTTTTTTTTTTTTTACAAACCTCATTGGCTGCTTGCACAGTCACTTGCTTTGTCTGTGAGCTGAGCTCTGTTATTAGCTGTCACGCACTGTCAGGACTCAGCAGTGCCAGCGATCCCATGGGTCTGATCCCACTGACCCCATTACTGAATGAGCTATTGAAAGGCAGTTTCTGATTTGGTTATTTCACTCCAGGGCTTCCCATCACCCACAGCCCTATTGGACCCCTGTGTGCTCGCTACGATTCTGGTTTTAGCTCTGCAGGGACAGTTTTTTCTTCTCAGCAGATGGTGGAAGGACAGGCCTGGGTGAGGAGAATCTAAATTATGGTAAACAGCGCCTCCCTGTGGCAGAGACCTTCTCCCGCTGTCATGGCTGAGGTTGGCGGGTGCTGGGTGTGAAATGTTTCTGTTTGCAAAGGTCTCTAGATGGAACCTTACAGGGGGCACTGATTGATGCCCTCATCCCTGCTGGGTTTCCTGTGCAGAAAGGGGGTCCAGAACCCACCCTGTGAAGTCTCCCGGGGGGAGGGGGGGGTATGGATACATTTAGGTTACCTGTCCTGAGGGACCCCTGAAATAAACAATTCCTAAGAAACAAGTTTTACTATTTCTATTGTCACCAAAAGAAAAGGATTTGGAATTGCAATCAACAATAATAAATATTCAAGTTCTTTCAACAGTTATCTGTGAAACAATTTCAAGAGATTTATTTTTCTTCTTTTACATTAATCAATGATACAACTATTTGGAATGTCAATGTTTGTTTTTGCATGGGGGGGCTAATTATGCCCCATTCGGCCAGGAAACGGCAGGCGAAGGAGAGAGCCATCCCTGGGGAGCCCTCCGAGGCGCCGAAAACAGGCCCAATGGATGCTCACGTCCTAAGAGGGGTCTTGGCTTCGGGGATCGAGCCGCAGGAGCTGGGAAGCGAGTTGGAGGATATGCGTTTCCCCGCCGGACTCAGAAACCACCTTGTCCCCGATGATGAAGGAGGCTCCGAGAAATCCTGCGTCGCTGCGCGATCCGGAGCGAGACCCGGTAGTCCCCCAAGCCGAAGCAGCTGGAGGATATATCCGGGCAGGGAGTCTCAATTCGGAAGAAACCAGCTATGAAGAACGCCCTGAGGGGCTTGGCGCGGCCATCGGCACTCCAGACAGAGGCTTAGAGGGTCCGTGTACACCGGGAAGCTCATCAACCCCGCAACAGATAAGTTTAAAAATTCCTCCTTTTTCCTTACCAAAACCTGCTCTGATATCGCTGGAAACAATATGGGAAGCTATGGAGAGACTTGGAAATCTGGTAATTGAACGAACTGAACCTATTGTGTCAACTGTACAGGATCATGAGCTTCGTGTTAAAATGTTAGAGAATACAGTTAAAGTTTTACAACAACATCATGTGGAGAAAACACCTTTATTAGATTCTATTAAAGCCAGACATGACCTGATGGTTAAAGATAACTTGGCATTGCTAAGTAAAATTGAAAATTTGGAAAATACCTTAAAAAATAAAAACTTGCGCTTGGTGAATTTTCCAAAAGTTCCACATACTCTACCTAGAGATATGTTTAATAGGTACCTCCAAGAAATACTAAAAGTGAGACTAGAGCAGATCCCACCATTAGTACATGCGTTCGATATTACAGCGAAAGAAATAAGAAAAAGTGAAGCTGATAGTCTATCTATGAGGGACAAAATAGGAGGAGAAAAAGAAACAGGAATCGGACTTAACTTACAGATTTCCTGGAAACATCTGATCAGGCTCTGGCCAAGCCCGCGACATTGATAGTAACATTTGCAATGGAAATTGATAAAGAATGGGTGCGGAAATTATTCTTTAAATATCGTCTTGAAAAATTTTTGGGAATGCAAGTCAGAGTGTACCCTGACGTTTCTAAAACTACCCAAAAGAAAAGAAGGCAATTCCTGGTGTTAAGGCCTCAAGTATTACAAATAGGAGCAACATTTGTGTTGAAATTCCCATGCAAGTGTTACGTTAAATTTAAAGATAAATCCTTCTTGTTTTATAAACCCTCACAATTAACACAGTTCCTGAGTGATAAGTCAGCAGAGCGTTCTTGAAGGGGTTCCCTTGTACTCGGTGAGAATGTAACCCCTCATAATTAATATAGTTTCACCTCTTAAGCTAGTTGAAAGTTAAATTTACCTCCTTTATTGTGAAATATTATGAGTAAAAGGTCATTCTTGGAGTCATTGGTGGACTTAATAACGTATGCAAGTAATTATATGTTTCCTGATAACTATTAACAAGGTGTAAGTATTTGTTGTATACGTAATAAGTCGAGATGGTTTCTTGATGTAAATTTTGAAAATTGAATAAAGAGATGATAAAAATAAATAAATCTAGATGGCCAAATACCTTCCTGTTTTTACTTTTACATTTGCGAATTGCTGCAATATGAAGGGGAGGAAGGGAGACCGGACACGTCCTGGGGGAGCTGCCTGAGACCTCGGAGATTCTCTCACTGGGAAGATTGAGCGCCAGAGGTAAGAGACCCCCAAACTCCCCGATCCCTCGCCCATGACCCCTCAGTAGAGCTGTTGAAGGGGAGGGAGGGGGTGGAAAGGGGTTTTACTGCTGGGAGTGCCTGGGTGTGTGCTGAGTGTGAGAGTGCTCTGCTATTCCAGTACTGAGACCCTCACACACAGCTCTGCCAATGCACCTCACTCCTGCCCTGCAGCACCCCCTGCTATTCCAGGGCTGAGACCCTCACACACAGCTCTGCAAATGCACCTCACTCCTGCCCTGCAGCACCTCCTGCTATTCCGGTACTGAGACCCTCACACACAGCTCTGCCAATGCACCTCACTCCTGCCCTGCAGCATCCCCTGCTATTCCAGTACTGAGACCCTCACACACAGCTCTGCCAATGCACCTCACTCCTGCCCTGCAGCACCCCCTGCTATTCCAGTACTGAGACCCTCACACACAGCTCTACCAATGCACCTCACTCCTGCCCTGCAGCCCCTCCTGCTATTCCAGTACTGAGACCCTCACACACAGCTCTGCCAATGCACCTCACTCCTGCCCTGCAGCACCCCCTGCTATTCCAGTACTGAGACCCTCACACACAGCTCTACCAATGCACCTCACTCCTACCCGGCAGCACCCCCTGCTATTCCAGTACTGAGACCCTCACACACAGCTCTGCCAATGCACCTCACTCCTGCCCTGCAGCACCTCCTGCTATTCCAGTACTGAGACCCTCACACACAGCTCTGCCAATGCACCTCACTCCTGCCCTGCAGCACCCCCTGCTATTCCAGTACTGAGACCCTCACACACAGCTCTACCAATGCACCTCACTCCTACCCGGCAGCACCCCCTGCTATTCCAGTACTGAGACCCTCACACACAGCTCTGCCAATGCACCTCACTCCTGCCCTGCAGCACCTCCTGCTATTCCAGTACTGAGACCCTCACACACAGCTCTGCCAATGCACCTCACTCCTGCTCTGCAGCACCTCCTGCTATTCCAGTACTGAGACCCTCACACACAGCTCTACCAATGCACCTCACTCCTACCCGGCAGCACCCCCTGCTATTGCAGTACAGCTCTGCCAATGCACCTCACTCCTGCCCTGCAGCGTCCCCTGCTATTCCAGTACTGAGACCCTCACACACAGCTCTACCAATGCACCTCACTCCTGCCCTGCAGCACCCCCTGCTATTCCAGTACTGAGACCCTCACACACGGCTCTGCCAATGCACCTCATTCCTGCCCTGCAGCACCTCCTGCTATTCCAGTACTGAGACCCTCACACACGGCTCTGCCAATGCACCTCACTCCTGCCCTGCAGCGTCCCCTGCTATTCCAGTACTGAGGCCCTCACACACGGCTCTACCAATGCACCTCACTCCTGCCCTGCAGCACCTCCTGCTATTCCAGTACTGAGACCCTCACACACAGCTCTGCCAATGCACCTCACTCCTGCCCTGCAGCACCCCCTGCTATTCCAGTACTGAGACCCTCACACACAGCTCTGCCAATGCACCTCACTCCTGCCCTGCAGCACCCCCTGCTATTCCAGTACTGAGACCCTCACACACAGCTCTGCCAATGCACCTCACTCCTGCCCTGCAGCACCCCCCTGCTATTCCAGTACTGAGACCCTCACACACAGCTCTGCCAATGCACCTCACTCCTGCCCTGCAGCACCCCCTGCTATTCCAGTACTGAGACCCTCACACACAGCTCTACCAATGCACCTCACTCCTACCCGGCAGCACCCCCTGCTATTGCAGTACAGCTCTGCCAATGCACCTCACTCCTGCCCTGCAGCGTCCCCTGCTATTCCAGTACTGAGACCCTCACACACAGCTCTACCAATGCACCTCACTCCTGCCCTGCAGCACCCCCTGCTATTCCAGTACTGAGACCCTCACACACGGCTCTGCCAATGCACCTCATTCCTGCCCTGCAGCACCTCCTGCTATTCCAGTACTGAGACCCTCACACACGGCTCTGCCAATGCACCTCACTCCTGCCCTGCAGCGTCCCCTGCTATTCCAGTACTGAGACCCTCACACACAGCTCTGCCAATGCACCTCATTCCTGCCCTGCAGCACCTCCTGCTATTCCAGTACTGAGGCCCTCACACACGGCTCTACCAATGCACCTCACTCCTGCCCTGCAGCACCTCCTGCTATTCCAGTACTGAGACCCTCACACACAGCTCTGCCAATGCACCTCACTCCTGCCCTGCAGCACCCCCTGCTATTCCAGTACTGAGACCCTCACACACAGCTCTGCCAATGCACCTCACTCCTGCCCTGCAGCACCTCCTGCTATTCCAGTACTGAGACCCTCACACACAGCTCTGCCAATGCACCTCACTCCTGCCCTGCAGCACCTCCTGCTATTCCAGTACTGAGACCCTCACACACAGCTCTGCCAATGCACCTCACTCCTGCCCTGCAGCACCTCCTGCTATTCCAGTACTGAGACCCTCACACACAGCTCTGCCAATGCACCTCACTCCTGCCCTGCAGCACCCCCTGCTATTCCAGTACTGAGACCCTCACCCACAGCTCTCTCTTCTGCCCTGATGAAACATTCTCCGGTCCCTGAGGCTCAAGATCTTTAGGTATCGGTGTAACTTCATTTCAGTTTGTTCCCCGGTTGCATGATTTTATTTTTTGCAGAGGCACCGAAGATGCATGTTCTTGATACCCACAGGGGTATCAAGAACATGCATCATTATTAACTGCCGGCATTTTATCCCGACTTTCTCTTATTCTCTGTACACAGCTGTGTCATGGAGTTAAGAGAAAAGGACCAGAAACTGCTGTTTGCAATGGCAGGAATAAAATTATATCTGAGGTGATAACATCCTCCGGGCCTCAGACCTTCCCTTCTGCTTGCAGTGGTTAGAGGAGGAGGAGGAGGCAAAGAACCAGAGATGCCAGGGTCAAATCCTGCTTTCCTAGTTTGTAGCCAGATGGACTCAGGACCAGTGGGTTATGTGCTCCTCTGCTGGCAGATGGGAGACGGAGTCAGATTTCAGAGCCGACGTCACTCTAGATATAACCCTGCAGTGAGCTCAGCTCTTCAGTATCTCTCCGTCTCCTAGCAGATGTGGACACTGTCCCACACCCTAGAATAGTGTTAATAGAGATGTGAATCGGTTCCGATTCTGGGTTCGGGGACTATTGGGAAATGTTTTGCGTGCGGTCCGATCGTTTTGTTTTTTTTTTATCGGCTGCGCCCAAGCCGATAAACAAAAAACCCACCCCGAACCTTTAAAACACATGCTTTAGCTTCCCCCCCCCCCAAAAAAACTTTTTTAAAGTACCTGGTGGTCCAGTGGGATCCCGGGAGCAATCTCCCGCTCTCAGGCCGTCGGCTGCCATTAATCAGAATGGTGCCGATGGCCCTTTGCCCTTACCATGTGACAGGAGCTATCGGAGCCATTGGCACAGAGAAGCTTGAGAGGTGCACAGGGCAGGCAGTGGGGTCCATTCTGAGTCCCTGTGCCCCTCATCACTGCTACTGCTCTGTGCCACTTTGGGACAAGTGTAAGGCACTCGCCTGACTCCATGTCATAAGGAGCAGTCTGATTCAGTCCTGGCTTTATCCTGGTGCATGATGGGATTTGTAGTAGGGAGTGGTCAGGTCTCTGCTGCCCCAGCTACCCCATCTGGGGGGGAGCGTCCCTCTCTCAGCTAAGAACAAGACGGTACGGGGAGAAGAGGGGAAAATCAGGAGGCTTGTGTCATGCGTCGAGAGCCACTGAGCAATAGGATTGCGAGAACCCATCAGTGAGCAGAGCTTCTCCTGGGCTGAGTGACTGAGGAACCAACAATGAGGGTTACAGGGTGGTTGGAAGGAAAGTCAATAAGGTTTAGAGGTGGGGTGTGTGTATGTGAACCAAGAATAGGAGAGAGGCAGGAGCGAGAGAGGCCAGTGAAGGTTAGAAACTGA
>NC_042633.1:36946865-36949347 GCF_901001135.1 Rhinatrema bivittatum
ATCAGCTGGGAAACACAGAGCTGCAATCTACAAATACCACGAGATGGCGCTAAATGGTCCAGAAAGGACAGATCTGCTGGGAAACACAGAGCTGCAATCTACATAATACCACGAGATGGCGCCACTCTATAAGAGACCGAAATCTCCCTCCAGCGCCTGCCCTCCCCGTCTTCTCTTGACAGTTCCTGTGCTTTGTCCCGCCTCCTCGCCGTCCAATCGCAGCAGCAGGAAGGGGCGGGGCTGCACCAGGGCTGTCCTATGATAGGCTGCCACCCTGTCTGTCTCGCCCTTACAGTAGGAGGCTATGGAGAGGGGCGGAGACTCCTGCAATGACGGAGCTGTAGCTTCCGGTCGGTGACCGAGAGCTCGGCCGTGCGCTCCCAGAGCGGGTAGCGGCCGCCCTGCTGGGAAAAGCCGCTTAGCACGGAAGGAGCAATGGGGGCTAAGGCTGGCGCTGGTTTAAAACCAAAGCCGGGTTTATCGGCGTCGGTTTTCGGGACCGGTCTACGGCAGTCGCGAAAACCGTCTGGGTTCGCGCTAGCAAAGATGCGCTAAGGGTCCTAGCGCATCCTCCTAACGCGACCCCTAATTTAAATATTGCGTCGGCCCAGAATCAGATTTGCTGTATTTTAGACCTATAACAGCAACTGAATATTTACTCAAGATTAAAAGCAGCAAATCTGCTAAATTATCTTTGGATTTCCCCTCACCCAAAGCCAATAGTACATTAATGGCACTGAATGAGATCCTGTTATCATTATAAGAGGGGTTACTCATCTCACCCAATGCCAATAGTATATTAATGGCACTGAATGAGATCCTGTTATCATATAAGAGGGGTTACTCATCTCACCCAATGCCAATAGTACATTAATGGCACTGAATGAGATCCTGTTATTATAAGAGGGGTTACTCATCTCACCCAATGCCAATAGTATATTAATGGGACTGAATGAGATCCTGTTATTATAAGAGGGGTTACTCATCTCACCCAATGCCAATAGTATATTAATGGGACTGAATGAGATCCTGTTATCATTATAAGAGGGGTTACTCATCTCACCCAATGCCAATAGTATATTAATGGGACTGAATGAGATCCTGTTATATAAGAGGGGTTACTCATCTCACCCAATGCCAATAGTATATTAATGGCACTGAATGAGATCCTGTTATCATTAGAAGAGGGGTCACTCATCTCACCCAATGCCAATAGTATATTAATGGGACTGAATGAGATCTTGTTATTATAAGAGGGGTTACTCATCTCACCCAATGCCAATAGTATATTAATGGGACTGAATGAGATCCTGTTATTTAAGAGGGGTTACTCATCTCACCCAATGCCAATAGTATATTAATGGGACTGAATGAGATCCTGTTATTATAAGAGGGGTTACTCATCTCACCCAATGCCAATAGTAATTAATGGCACTGAATGAGATCCTGTTATTATAAGAGGGGTTACTCATCTCACCCAATGCCAATAGTATATTAATGGGACTGAATGAGATCCTGTTATTATAAGAGGGGTTACTCATCTCACCCAATGCCAATAGTATATTAATGGCACTGAATGAGATCCTGTTATTATAAGAGGGGTTACTCATCTCACCCAATGCCAATAGTATATTAATGGGACTGAATGAGATCCTGTATCATTATAAGAGGGGTACTCATCTCACCCAATGCCAATAGTATATTAATGGCACTGAATGAGATCCTGTTATTATAAGAGGGGTTACTCATCTCACCCAATGCCAATAGTATATTAATGGCACTGAATGAGATCCTGTTATTATAAGAGGGGTTACTCATCTCACCCAATGCCAATAGTATATTAATGGGCCTGAATGAGATCCTGTTATTATAAGAGGGGTTACTCATCTCACCCAATGCCAATAGTATATTAATGGGCCTGAATGAGATCCTGTTATTATAAGAGGGGTTACTCATCTCACCCAATGCCAATAGTATATTAATGGCACTGAATGAGATCCTGTTATTATAAGAGGGGTTACTCATCTCACCCAATGCCAATAGTATATTAATGGCACTGAATGAGATCCTGTTATCATTATAAGAGGGGTTACTCATCTCACCCAATGCCAATAGTATATTAATGGGACTGAATGAGATCCTGTTATTATAAGAGGGGTTACTCATCTCACCCAATGCCAATAGTATATTAATGGCACTGAATGAGATCCTGTTATCATTATAAGAGGGGTTACTCATCTCACCCAATGCCAATAGTATATTAATGGCCTGAATGAGATCCTGTTATTATAAGAGGGGTTACTCATCTCACCCAATGCCAATAGTATATTAATGGCACTGAATGAGATCCTGTTATATTATAAGAGGGGTTACTCATCTCACCCAATGCCAATAGTATTAATGGCACTGAATGAGATCCTGTTATTATAAGAGGGGTTACTCATCTCACCCAATGCCAATAGTATATTAATGGCCTGAATGA